>NW_020954625.1:4822722-4882277 GCF_900497805.2 Vombatus ursinus | reverse complement strand
ATATACACACTCACATACACACATACATATACACTTACATACAAACATACACACTCACACACACACTCACATACAAACATACACACTTACATGCACACCCACGCACACCCACACACACACACACATTTGGGTGATGAGCTTCCCCTGCACTTACCTCAGTGACAGGAAAGGACCTTTGCTGAGCCTGATCTTGCAAAGTTGATAGGTCCTGGCAGACTTGAATCCCATCACATGCTTTAAGAAGCCAGGATCACCTCCATCTCATAGGGAGGCATCAGAATCCAAATTTAGTTGACTTCCACACAAGAAGTTCCCTCCACTGGTTAAATCCCAAGCTCAGACAATAATGTTTGCCTGATCTGCCTCCCAGGGGAAACACTTTGTACGTAGACAAGAGGGGCTGG
The DNA here is from genome assembly GCF_900497805.2 of Vombatus ursinus. Taxonomy (NCBI): domain Eukaryota; kingdom Metazoa; phylum Chordata; class Mammalia; order Diprotodontia; family Vombatidae; genus Vombatus; species Vombatus ursinus. The sequence continues at coordinate 4,881,873 of NW_020954625.1, read as the reverse complement.
AGCCAGCTTAGACAGGCTGATTGTCAAATTTTCAGTGTCAGCATTTATACCTCGGAAATCAGCAAATGCTACAAATTTGGATGTTGTTTTGTTAATTTGTAGACCTAAGAAAGTGATGAAGAAAATACTAACAGTGCAGATTCAATTTAAATGTATGTTCTGCATGATATAGTTTTCCAGAGAGCTGATTGTTAAGCATTTACCAGAACTCCCTTGACCCTAGAGTCATAGAAAAAGAAGCTCTTATTTTGGAGTAAAGCCAGGCAGAAAACCAAAATAAACAGGAAGGTAAACAGGTAAATGCACTAGTTTTGATACCTCCAGAAGGGTGTGGTAAATCCACATGTTTGATTAGACAATAGATGGGGTAAACCAGGGAACACTTCCTGGACAAGATACCTTTGAGCTCTTTGTGCCCCCTTGACTGTGACAAGGGAGGGCAGATTCCCCATAGGGTCACTTCTCAGGAAGGAGTCAAGATTAGGAGAGGTGAGTAGAAGGAGGATAGGATGTAGGTCCTCTTGATAAATTTATTTCCAAGTCATTTGGGAGATCTCAGAGACCTGTTGTGAATTCAGTCAAGGTTAACAAGGTCCAAGGACCCAAGATCTCAGATAAAAGCTTGGCAAAAAGTGTGTGTACATTCAAGAAGAATGAGCAGGACAGAGAACATGGTAGGAGAGCTCAAGGAGCATCCATTGCCATTATGTGTCTGGCTCAGAATAAGCATCACTGAATTAGGAAATTGGTTGGGACCTCTCAGTGGCCAAAATAAACCAACCCATTCACAAAAAGAATCCTCTTTCTGACACACCTAACAAGTGGGTTTCCTGCCTCAGCTTGATGTTACACTCTAGAACATTCATGGTCCCAGGTCATTGCTCACTCAAGTACTAAGGAGTCCCAGCCCTGCTCAGTTTCCAAGATCAGAATCACATTACCATAGACTAATTTCTTCTCATCTAGGCTTTTGGCGTAGTCCAACTGCTCTACTTACCTCATCTCTCTTCCTTCTCCAATCCATCCTCACACAGCATCCTAAATGATCATCTGAACACACTGCTCTGATCATATCACTCCTTTACTCAAAACCTTGTGGTGGCCCCCTATTTCTCACAGGATAAAATCCAGGCAAGACTCTCCACAGTGTAACTCCAATCTCTCTCCCCAAGTTCATCTCCTGCTCCTTTCCTTTACTTAATCTGTGGTCCATCCAAACTGGCCCATTTCTCCATTCCCCATCCTTATTCTGTCTGCTCCCACTTCCATGCCTTCTTGCTGGAGTCCTCTCCTATGTACAGGATGGTTGTTGCCCCATCCACCTGCCCCTGTATATCTCCACCTTCTCAAAGACTAGCTCTAACACCAGCTCTTCCATGAGTCTTTCTCCAGTTTCCTAGGGTGAAAGTGACCTCCTCTTCCTTAAACTTCTCTTAGCCTTCTGCTTCTCCTTCATATTTATTCCATGCTCCCTGTTCCATTCCATTCCAAAGTCCTTGAGAGAATGGCCTGTGTGATAACTATCTTTATATACCCAACACCTAGGTTGCTGCCTTACAGCTAGATGGAGCCATAGTGCACAGAGCATTGGACCTGGAATCAAGAAGACCTAAGTTCAAATCTAGCTTCAGACATTTACTAGCTGGGTGACTCTGGGCAAGTCACTTCACCTACTTCTGCCTCAGTTTCCTTATCTGTAAAATGGGGATGGTAACAGCACCTACCTCCCAGGGTTGTTGTGAGGATCAAATGAAAATATTTCTAAATTGCTTTTCAAATGTTTAAATGCAATATAAATGCTAATTATTATTATAAATAGTAGTCACTTCTATGTTTGTTGAATTGAGTTGTAGAGGCAGCCTGGGTTTGTATACCAGCCCCACCACTTACTAGCTCTGTGACTGAACAAATCACTTAAATCCTCTGGGCCCAGTTTCCTCCTGGAAACAAACAAAGGATTTAAACAAAGTGATCTGTGAGGTTCCTTCCTTCATGGTGTTCATTTTATAAAACACACACGCAAACACACACACACACATACACACACATACACTCCTCCCGCCCCCAACCATGAGTCATTTCCCTGCTCTGGGATGTACTATCCATCCATCTGTACCACGCAGATAGGGATAGATCACTCTGGCCCCTTGAGATCCCCAGATTACATGCATGAACACAGTTTTCCCTTGAAGTCTATGGAGCTGGGTGGGCAGCCTCTTTTAGCCTGAAGCATTTCTAGGATTTCCTAATTTGGCCTAATTCTGACCCAAACCAGAAAGGGCTAGAGGCCCAAGGAAATGGGAGAATAAGGAAGCATGTCTCCAAGCTTCGATAAGATTTGGTTCAAGGTGAAGGTGTTGACTTTTAAGTCTGGTCCGATTTTGTCTCGGTGGGGTCACCAATCTCCATCCATCACCTCAGGGCAGCTCCAGACTTCGGAAGTAGCCAGTCTTGGAAGACTCAGGATGCCAGAGCTGGAAGGGCCCTTAAAACATAGAATTTCAGGGCTAGAACCTCAGAGCTGGGAGGGATCTTAAAGACCACTTGGCTCAATCACACTTCATCCCCATTTTATAGAGAAAATTGAGGTCTAGAGGGGAAGCGGCTTATAGCTAATAAGTGTCAGAGTCAGGATTTGAACCCAGGTCTTCTGACTCCAAAACTGATTTGTGAGTATGGCTTCCAGAATCTGCCTGGTGGCTTTGCAGTCCTGGCCCTGCCTTTGATCAGCTCCAAGTAGGTTAACAAAGAGCTACCTCCTTAAGGCCCTTTGGAGACCTGCTTTCATGAACTCATCAGAATGGTCAGTGACAGTGGACAGATGTTGATAGCAAAAGCCCTGTAATAAATATGCGGAGTCAGGCCAAACAAGACATAGCTAGTGCTTAATAAACATTTGTAGACCAATGATTGTCTTTGGGATCAAAGGCCCGAGGTTTGGACACTGCCTCTGCTTCTTATTACCTTTGGGATTTTGGACATGGTTCTTCCCTTCTCTGGCAGGCTGTGATTAGATTTCCAGACTTCTTCCTAACTCACAAGTCCTGTGACCCATCCCAAGAAGCCTAGGCTGTATTCCCAGGTTGGTCACTAACTCATTAACTCACTAGCTTATTGGCTTAAGAAAGTCTCTCCCAGTTTACAAGCCCAAGTTTGCCGATCTGTTCAATGGGGCTAGTGGTATCAGCTTTCCCTGCTTCAGAAGGCAGTTGTGAGAAGGAAGGCAGAAAAGGGTAGATCACTTTCAAAAAGCAACCTTCATCATTGGGGAGTGGGCACAGAGTGCAGCGAGAGGCCAGAGTCTGGCTTGCCCTGATTCTTGGCTTTGCTTCTTGGGGGCTCTATTCTCAGTTGTGTGCAAAGTCTACCCCCGGCTCAATTTCCAGTATTTATCCCCTGTCTGCCCAAGCAGTATTTCTCTTCCATCTGAAAAGAAATTCCAGAGAGTCAAATGAACATGGTGGACCTGGACACTTTCCTTAAAATGAAAAGTCCACAAGCAACTGACTGATCAGAGGAAAGGGCTGCAGCGGCAGAGGGATCTTTCAGGGCTAGGAGGTTACTAATCCAGCTGTGGTGGAGAAAAAAGCCCGAAAAGGAATGGAATCACTTGTTGTTACTATTAATTTTTGTTTTATCGTCATCAGGGACATACCATCCATTCGACTGTACCAGGGAGATGACTGTCACTAACTTAGATTGGAAAAGAGAGTGGCTTGAATTTCACTTGACACAGTCTGGAACGTGGTGGGCAGTTGATAAATATATGTAGATTAATTAATTTTGTTGTAGTTGGCTGAAGCAGTACTAGGAAGCTATTCCCGAGGGCTGGAAGCATTACCCTTGGACAAACCACTTAACCTCTGTCCTCCTTAGTTCCCTCATCTATAAATTGAAGGGCCTCTCCCACCACCCGCTCAAGGTTTTATGATCAGAGGAGCTTAGAACTGGAAAGAACCTCTGAGGCAACCAGTCCAACCCGGGCCTTGAGAGGATGCCCTCTAAACATACCAGATAACTGCTCACTCAGTCTTTTAAGAATGGGAGTTTATTCCCTCCCAGCAGTCCATTCTGCTTTGAAACAGCTCTAATGACTAGAAGGTTTTTTCCCCTTAACATTAAGACTCTGCATATTCCACCCATTGTTCCTGATTCTGCCTTCTGTGGGCCAAGCAGAATACATCCCATCCCTCTTCCCCATGACAGCCAGCCCTCCAGATGCTCAAATCAAATATCATGTTCCCCTCCACCACCTCAAGTTTTCTCTTTTCAAGGCTAAATATACACAGTTTATTCAGGCGATGCTCATATTCTCTTAATGAAGGCTAGGATCTAATTAACATCATTGTAATCATGCTTTTGGATTCCACAGAGCATTGCACACAGATGCTGTAATATCTGACAGATGAAATGCACAAATTCCAAGGAGTCATAGCTTTACATTAAGCTCGGTGGGTGGGTGGGTGCAAAGTCAGAAGAATGGTGAGGGATGCTATCACCTGGGGTAGCTGAGGCCAAGGCCTCCCAGGTCCTCAGTTCCCATGAGAGAGCCTTTGCTGAAGTGGCCCATGTCTCTCTTAAGGAATGCTTCTTTGACTGGTCTCCTAGCAACACGCATCTCCTCCTATTCTGTGCCTGCTGCTCAACGGGCAACATTTTCCTTGTCTCCGCTGCTTTTGTGGAGAATAAAAAATAAAAATCCCAGTCCTTTAAATTTCTGACTCAAGAGCCTTCTCCTTCCCTGTCCCCAGGTGAGGTGGCTCTGGCAAAAGCACAGGGACTGAAGTGTCTGGGTCTCCCCCTGCCCCCTGGGAGAAATTGTCAAGGGATGTAAGAAAGATGAGGGGAGAGAATGCCAAGGAGAGACCGCTTCTAGGCTGTAGTTTAGGAATAGAAGAAGAGAGAAAGGGAAGGTGTAGGGGCAGGGATGTTTAGAGTGACAATAATAATAGAGATAATGATGATAATGATGATACCTGACATGTACAAAGTGCTTTACACATGTGATCTTATTTGAGCCTTATGACAACTGTATGGTAGGTGCTATTATTATTATTATTTCCATTTTATAGATGCAAAAGCTAAGAGGTTAAGTGACTTGTCCAGGGTCACACAGCTAGCCAGCATTCAAAGCTGGATTCAAATCTCGTTCTTCCTTCCTCCAAGGCCAGTTCTCTCTCCACTTCTTTCCCTCCCTCACATATAGTATAATGAGCATTAAGGCAGGGGCAGCAGTGGGCGCCTGAGCTTTTAATGGTATCACGTCAGCCAAATTTTCTGTTTCCACAAGGTCACTCCAATGGCAAGGGGTGTAAGAAAAAAGAGAGAGAATGCCAAGGAGGCAACTTTGAGGTTGTACCTAGCCATCACCCCAGTGGAGTAATTCTACACCTTGGCCAGGGGGGTCTGTTATGACATCTGAGGGGCTTCAGGGCCATGACAGAGAAGGAAAAAAGAGGATTGCATTTGACAGGTCAAGCTGATAGTAGATAGTTTTTCTCTTTGAATCAGTAGGGTGCCAAGATTATTCATCATTCAACAAGTATATTCATTTATTCAACAAATATTCATTAAGCCTCTGCTGTGAACAGTACTCCTTGCTGAATGCTGAATAAAAATGTAGATAATATACCATCTCTGCCTTCATGGAGCTAACGTTCTAATGGGGGATATGATGCCAACCAAAGTCCTATAATATTACATGATATTGCAAAAGAATATAAACTCCCTGGGGGTAGGCACCATTTCACATTTGTATTTGTATCTCCAGGGCCTGATACATAGTAAGTGCTTGTTAAAACTGAACCTGAAATAAGTGTCTCAGAGAAATATGCAATATCATGGGAGGTCTGAGTGGAAAAGTCATCACACACCGGGAGTATTGGGAAAGCTTCATGGAAGAGTAAAGCATTTAAATTGGGCTTTGAAGGACTGGGAGATGAAAAGGCGATGCTAGTCCACACATGAAGAGAGTGTTCCTCATCTATAAAATGAGTGTTCTAATACATATACTGCCTAGTTCACAGGCAGTACTTTGAGATCTGAAACAAGAAAAGGATGTATTTGCAGGGGGCAGAGGCAATGGGAGGGGGGTGAGCAGTTGGCAGGGAGAAGAAGGAGCTGTCCAGGGTGGTCAGAGTGTAGGCTGCACAGAGGGCCACAATATTAGGTAAAGTCAAGGTAGTACAGACCGAACAATGGCAAAACCAACTGTGGTACATGATTGTAATGGACTGTCACTAGGCTATAAGGAATAATGAATATGAAGGATTCAGAGAAATACAAAAAGACTTATATGAACTGATACAAAAGTGAAGTGAGCAGGAAACAGGATTCATAATGACTAAAACAATAGAAATGAATATAACAGCCAACAAAACTAAACCCTGTATGATTATAATGACCTTCCGGTCCCAAAGAAAAATAGAAAAAATTTAACCTGCCTCCCTCCTTGGCAGGGGTGGGGTACTATGGGTGTGGAACACTGGATGCCTTAGTTGATGGTTAATTTTGGTGAATTGGCCCTCTCTCCCTCTCTCTCTCACTCTCTCTCTCTCTCTAATTCTCTATTACAAGGATTAGTTTGAGTGGTGGTAGGGGAGAGGAGATATATAGGAAATATATATATTTCCAAATGGAAATGAGAGTTGTGCAAAAATAAAAAGATAGCAATAAAAAGTCTTTTTTAAAAAACAAAAGGAGTGTCAGCCCAGCTTATGGAGCACCTTGAACTCCAGGCTAAAGGATCTGAAATTTGTTCAAAAGACAGTAGAGAGCCCCAGAAGATTTTTTGAGCAGAGGAAAGATTATATGGGAGATTTTGACCTCTATGGGACCTCAACTTTCCCATTTGAGCAGTCAAGTAACTCAAATATAATTTTCTAGCACTCAGCATGGTGCCTCCAACATGGCTAGGGCTCGATAAAGATATATTGAGTGAGTGAATGAATTTTGCAATAACTAGCAGAAAGAATTCTGTGCGTGCTCTCAGCAAGGCCAGAGAGTCAGTGGGCTGCCTTTTTTTCACTTTTAGAGCTAGAGAGAGGAGAAGCCAGGATTGCTGGCCAGGAAGACTGTGCCTACCTAGTGTCTTGGTCTAAGACCATCAGAAATACCACCCTGGCACAGGTCTTTCATTCAGCCAGCCCCATAATTCAGGGTCCTACAGAGCCACTCTTTTCCACTTTGATACCAGCCTCAAAGGCTGCATACGCCCCAAAACGCATTCAGCTTTCCTTCAATTTATGAGGGACAGAGCCATAATATGTTATTATCTCAAATTTTTAAATAAAACCTTTATATTTGCATCTTGTGCCACCTCTTGGGCACAGCGACTTATACAAACTCATCAGCTGTGCTCTAAGAAGAAGCATTTTCCTTTATGTCTTCAAAACCTTTCCCTTTCAAGCTTCAAGGAAGATGCAGGATTCTAGCACTCCTGGGTTTGGGGAACAATCCATGTATATCCTCTCTGTGCCTCTTGTCACACCTGGGGCTCTGGATTTTATTGGGGGAGACAACCTGTTAAACTACATGCAAAATATATGCAGGGTAAATACAAAATGATTTGGGGCAAGAAGGCACTTGCCTTGGGTAGAGGAGGAGAGAGAAGCCTCATGGTTCTTAAGTAGGGATTCTAAGGGGCAGAAGAGAGGAGGGAGAGTATTCCAGACATGGGGGACAACCCGGTTCAAGGTCCAGATGAGAGAAGGACTGTTGTAGGTGAGAAACAGCAAGGACACCAGTCTGGATTGCTGTCCATGCATAGAGAGTAATGTGTAATATGTCTAGAAAGAGAAAATAGAGCCAGGTTGTGAAGGGTTTTAAACGCCGATCAGAAGAATTTGTTATTGGATTTTAGAGGTAATAGGGAGCCATTGGAGTTTATGAAGCAGAGGAGTGATGTGATCAGATCTGTGCTTTAGAAAAGCACATCGGTACCATGAGATCAGGGTCTAAGTGGGCACCAAGACCTGAGGTGTCGATCCAGCTTAAGTCATTCGCAGAGGGCAGAGGTTCACATGCAGCGATGTGCTAGATTCAGATCTGTTCTAGCTTGTTCAGAGACCTGATTGTTAAATTTTCAGAATGAGCATTTACACCTCAGAAATTGGCAAATGCTTCAAATCAGGGTTTAGTTTATTGATTATGTAGACTTAAGAAAGTGACAAGGTGGTGCAGTGGCTAGAGTGCCAGGTCTGGAGTCAGGAAGACTCATCCTCCTGAGTTTAAATCCAGCCTCAGACACTTAGTAGCTGTGTGACCCTGGGCAAGTCACTTCACTCTGTTTGCCTCAGTTTCCTCATCTGTAAAATGAGCTGGAGAAGGAAATGGCAAGCCACTTCCATATCTCTGCCAAGAAGACCCCAAATAAGGTCACAAAGAGTCAGATATGACTGCAATGACTGAAGAACAACAAGAAAGTGATGGAGAAAATATTAATAATGGAAATTCAACTTAAAAGTTTGTCATGACTACATCTTCTCCTTTAATAATATTAATATATTATTAAAATATGCAATAACATAAAACAAAATATTACTATGTTATTAAAATATTTAAATTATTAGTATGAAATATCAGCACACTGCTATGTATGGGAGGTTTGACAGCAGGCCTGGATGACCAAGCTATGGGGAGGCGAGGATCAATCAAGGGCAGGACCTCCAGCACAGAAAGACTAGAGATGAAACAAGGTCGGAGATTATGGACGAGCAGCAAATTTGACTTGGAGCTGCCACCAGACCAGGCCAGGCCAGGCCCACATCATCTCTCACCTCGTGCTTCCAACCCAGCCTTCTCAAAGCTACTGAGATTAGCTGAGGTCCAACCACCACCCTCCCTTGGAAGCCTTCAATGGCTTCCTCTTGGCTGTAGGATAAAACCCAAACTCTTCAGCATGAAATCATAATAATTTTTTCTTTGTAGAACTTTAGCCAAGCATCTTCTTTCCAGTTTGGAATCAGAAGGCCTGGGTTCAAATCTACGGTTTATACTTAAAGGTGTGACCCTGCACAAATCATCTCAAATTTTAAAATAAAACCTTTATGTTTTCATCCTGTGCCACCCTTGGCGTCAGATTCTTTATCTAGAAAATGAGAGGGTTGGAGTAGACCAGAGATTCTTCATGTCTTCTGTGTCCTGGACCCCTTGGGTGGTCTTGTGAAGCCGATGGACATCTCAGAATCATGTTTTCAAACGCATCACATAAAATACAGAGGATTACGAAGGAAAACAACTATATATATATATATAATTTTTAGGCAATTAGGGTTTCCTCTTTCTGGTGGTTCTTCCTATTGGTTCTAATTCTTACTTACAACATCACCAATGTGAAAATGTTTGGTTTTTTTTTTTGTGAGACAGTCGGGGTTAAGTGACTTGCCCAGGGTCACACAGCTAGTAAGTGTCAAGTGTCTGAGGCCAGATTTGAACTCAGGTCCTCCTGACTGCAGGGCCGGTGCTCTATCCACTGCACCACCTAGCCGCCCCTGAAAATATGTTTAATAAGAGTGTATATGAATAGCCTATATCAGATTGCATACTGTCTTGGGGAGAGAAGTAAGGAGGGAGGGGGAGAAAAATTTAAAACTCAAAAGCTCATAGAAGTGATCGTTGATAAATCAAAATAAATTAATTTAAAAAAATTTAAAAAATAAAATGGTGTAATAGCAATAAAAAATACTATTACAGGATGGCTGTCTGGGAGTGGGAAGGGAGAAGATACTGGGGGGACATTATGGAGATGTAAAAAAACTGAATCAATAAAAACATATTAAAAAAGGTAAAATGTGATATCTTCTCATGTTTTGTTTGGATCTTATCTCTAGGGAAAATAGGATGATTGGGGTTAAGTGACTTGCCCAGGGTCACACAGCTAATAACTGTCAAGTGTTTGGTCTGAGGCCGGTTTTGAATTCAGGTCCTCCTGACTTTAGGGCCGGTGCTCTGGAAAACAACTATATTGAAATACAATTATTAGCATATTATTAAAACAAGCTCATGGACCCCAAGCTAAGAACCCTTGGACTAGTGATTGTCCAAAGCCTCCTCCAGATGTAAATCCATGATGCTAAGCACTGTCCTAGAGACCCTAGGAGACCCTGGAGATACAGGAAAAAGTATAATGAACTAGGAGTCAGGAGACTTAGGGTGAAGTCCTGGTTCTGACAGTTACTGTCTATGTGACCTTAGGTAAGTCATTTCCTTTCTCTGGCCTTCAGTTTCCTATAAAATGGTGGGGAAAATTGGACCAGATGACTTCTAAGGAACCTTCTAACTCTGACATTCCACCTGTGAGCACATTGTGATGTTTGTAGTGGGGACAGTTGTTTTATTACAAATACTTGAGTTCTGTATAAACATCCTATAGCACTTAATACAATGCCTGGCACAAAACAGGGGCTTAATAAATGTTCATTGACCGACCAACTGATCTCCAAATCCTAGTGGTATATTCATGGCGCTGGATACTAGGGGCTTAGCTACTTATGATAGTATTTAATTTGGCAAAAGGTCTATGGGGGGATAAAAAGTCTTCAATAGGATTGCCCCAAGATGGACTCCATTCATTAGATAGTATATCACTCGAGCCTTAAAGACCATCTAGTGTCTATAGTCCAACCTCATCATTGAATAAATGAGAAAACTGAGTGTCAGAAGTGACTTGGCTGAGGTCATACAGTGAGTTAGTACTAAAGCTGGGCCTAGAATCCAGATCTGGCCCCTAGTTCATTGTGTTTTCTGTCTTACTGTTGCCTTTCTACTGACCCCTTCACAGCCAGGCAAATGCATTGAGTTACAGTTTTCTCCCTTTTTATCACAATCTTTGGGATGAGCCCCTGTTAATCCTAATGAGGGCATAAGTCTCTCTCTAGGCACTTTATAAAATCAGACAGGGTCTGGGCTTCTGGGTCGGTGTCCCTAAGCTTGACCCTCTACTGTGACTATAATAATTGCTAATATTATTATTATTATTAGCTAATATTATTATAATAATTATTAATATTAAATAACAGTTATATAGTGCTTACTACATTCCAGGAATTGTGCAAATCACCTTACAATTATCATCCCCTTGGAGCTTAGTGTGTTGATAGAAGGAAGAAACAAGTGACCTTGGCGAAAAAATCTGTCTTTGTCAGAGCAGGGCAGCTCTGGCAAAGTTAGTGTTTGTGGTTGCTAGGTGCATGTTGCCAGCTACTGCAAAATAATAAGAAATAATAAAAATTAATGTATAATAATAAAAATATAGAAAGAAAGAAGAAAAGAAAAAATAAATAAGAAAATAAGAAAAACATGGGAGTAAGACATGCTTTCAGATTCTGGTTCTGTCATTTAATACCTCTATAACCTTAGGTAAGCCACTTCTACGTTCTAGGTCTCAGTTTCCTCCTTTGTAAAATGAGACGGTTGGACTAGATTGGAACATCCCTAAGTTTTGTTCTAGTTCTAAAATCTGTGATTCTATAAACCCTGGGGAAATCTGGCATGTCAAGCTAAAAGTTGGTTGAGGTCTTAAAAATAGAAAATGTCCATGAGCTGAGCAATCCTCTCTGGGTCCCAAGGTCCAAACCAGCTGCATCTCTGACAACATCTTCTGAGCCCTTCCCTGTTCTCTTCCTAGTTCTTGTGCCAGAGGTCACAGGACCTAGAAAGGTCCAGTGGTCGCTGGACCTTGACATCCAGGTCATCATAGCTAGATACTTCAAGAGAAGCATTGCATGCAGAGCTGAAAACTCCTCCATCCAGCTGTCTTCCTTAACTTCTGATTGCTTCTCATTTTTTTCAACATGATTGGTTGACAGAGATCGGCATGAAAACCACAGTTCCTTCATGGAAGCAGGCCAGGACGTGGGAAGGGAAGATAAGGGAGAACAGAAGGGCAGCTTTAAGAAAGTGAGCAGTGAGAGGGAAACATGAGGACGCTTTATTAGCTGAGCATAAAAGGAGGGGCCCACAGAGCTGCTGAGCCAGCAACCCCAGGTACCCAGGGACTGAGCAGATCCAGCTGGAGTTCAAACACGCCTTGGGAGCATCTGACTCACGTTCTGAAGAGATGTAGATTTTCTTTCCCCTCTTCCTCTTTTCTCCCCTTCCCTCTTCCCTCTTCAGAATGTAAGACTTTGTCATGAATGGCCAATGCCATTCATGAGGCGGGGTCCGCAGAATGGAGACAGGCAGGGAGTGGAGGAGAGGGAGACAGCAAAAAGGGGCATGGCCTGAGGAGTCACAAAGGTGTTGGGAGATGGATGGTGAGGAGGAGATGCTTAGACAGGCTGGGTCACGGACCTGGGATCTTAAAGAAGGGATCAAGCAGGGACCTAATGAGACACGGAACCTGTTCTTTCCTGTTTGACTTCATTTTGTGGGGAAAGAATCATCTTTTATAGTTGTTAGGTATTTTGAACCTTTCCTAAAACATTTTCATAACATTTAGACTCCTAGAATGTTAGAACTGGAAAGAAATTTTAGAATATACAGTATCAGAGTTCAGAGGTGCCTTAGAACCTCAAATGTCAGAGCTGGGAGGTACCTTAGAACCTAGAGTGTCAGTGGGAAGTGTCCTTTAGAACCTATCATGTCAGAGCTAGAAATACCCTTAGAACCTATGGCCTAGAACGGCGATCTGAGAGGGACCTTAGAATATAAAATGTTGGAAGCTAGAAGAGACTTTTAAATAGAATGTCAGTATAAGATGTCTAAGCATGACTTTAGAGGTCAGATGGTCCAGTATGCCCCTTGTCAGAGAGGTGGAAGTTTATGGGTATAAAATTCAACATACATTTCCAGACATGACAACACATTGATATGTTTTGCTCAAATCTATTTATTTAGGACAAAGTAGAAATCATTGTTTGGGGTAGACAGGGAAGTATTGGGTAATAACAGTGATACAAAAGAAAAAAGCAGCAACAAAGTGCTAAAAAGAAAAAAAGGAAGGAAGGCCAGAATGTCAGAGCTTGAAGGGACCTTTGAGATCATATGATATAATCTACCCTCATCACCACCCCCTGCCCATTTTATAGATGATGTCACTGAGATACAGAAAGAGGGGAAGTGATTGGCCCAAGGTCAGCCAGATTGCAGATGGTGGAACCACTATCCTTAGGCCCTCTCTCAATTCTCTCTGATCTCTCTGCAGCACTGACCACTGTTGGCACCCAAAGGCTCTGTCCTAAACTCTTGACTCTTCTCTCTTTCTCAGTGACCTCATCAGTTTCCCTGAGTTTGATTAGCTTCTTTTTGTAGGTGACTTGCCTTTTTCCTGAAATCCAGGTCAGTTAGACATCTCCATCCCACCTCACTGCCCATTGACGACCATGTAGGCTACTTAGAGTTTCCTTAACCTATGACTACTTAGAAAGTTTCTTAACAGTACTGATGATAATCATGCTTTATGCATGCAGGATAAATATTGTAATCCCCATGTGGCAGATGAAGATTCTAATATTCACAGATATCAACCAAATAGTCAATCAATAGGCATTTATTAAGTACCTACTAAGTATCACTGCATTAAGTTTTGGGGATACAAAGACAGAAGTTAAACTGTCCCTGACCTCAAGAAGCTTACACTCTATTGGGAAAGACAACATGTACAATATGGGAAATATTAAATATGAGATAAAATGGGAGGGAGCTGAGGGAGAATTCACCGGTAGCTTAAGGGGTAGGTCAGGGAGGAAGGGAATGGGAAAGGTGTTGCCAAAGCAGAATTTTGAAGTAAACAAGGGCTTCTTAAGAGGTAGAAGTGAGAAGGGAGTGCATTCCAAGTATGGGGGGACAGCCTATACAGAAGTGCAGGGACAGGAGATGGTGTGTCATATATAAGGAACAGCAAGAAGGCTAAGATGAGGAATAATATAAAATAAAGTTAGAAAGGCAGTCCAGGGACAACTTATGAAGGGCTTTAAAAACTAAACAGAGATACTTGTATTTGTCCTAAAGGCAATAAGGAGTCAGTGATGTTTATTGAGTAAGGGAGTGACAAAGTCACAGCTATAATTCAGGAAAAACTCTTTGGCAGTAGGGTAGAGGATAGATTACAGTGGGAAGAGGTTTGAGGCAGGGTTTTAGGAGGTTACTGCAATAGTCCAGGCTAATGGGGACATGAACTATAATGGTGGTCATGTGAGTAGAGAAAAGAGAATAAAGAAAATGTAGTTAGATAGAAATCGCAAGATTTGGTAACTGCCTAGATACGAAGGGCAGGAAGAGGGAGACTTTGTGAATCTGGGTGAGTGGAGGGTCAGGGGTCCCCTTGACAGAAATAGAGAAGTTCGTGGCGGGGAATGAAAGGAAGATAATGACTTCTGCTTTAGACATGTTGACGTTGAGACACAGCACATCCAGTTTGATGTAGCCAATGGGCAGTTGGTGATGTGGGATTAGAATTTAGGAAAGAGACCAGGGTGGGATATTTGGGAGTCATCTAAATGGGGGATGATTGAGGGAGAGGTCTTTTAAAGGAGAGAGAATGGGATTGAGAATACATGTAGAGGGATGGCCTGTATATTACCTGTTCACACATAGTGTTTTGTTCATTGTCTCCCTCATTAGACTGTGAGTTGCTTGAGGGCAAGGAATGCCTTTTACCTTTCTTTGTAGCCCTAGCACTTAGCACAGTGCCTGTACTTGATAAATGCTAATTGACTAACTGATGAAAGAGAAGAGAGGAAGTTCATAGAAAATGGTCTCTAGGAGGAGCAAGGAGATGGTGTAGGAGGCTTGGAGAAAGAAGACAGTGTTTGATGTGAAGGAGATGAAGTCACTGGTTCGTGGTCAGATGGTTACTTATTTTCAGACTCAAGATTCAAACCCAGGTCTTCTGAGGCTGAATCAAGCAATCTTCCCACTCCCCTAAGTGTGAAAGGCAGGTGTGATTTCTAAAACTCTTCTGGGTTTTTTATGATCTCATGAGCAGACCCCACTGACCGGTGCTTTTTCTCCTTTTCTTTCAGGACCCCCTGTAAGTACTGAGGTGATGGCTGAAATCCCACAAACTTGAATGTGCTGTTTTCTCTGACGGTAACAGGGTCCTGGGCTTGGGGAGAAAGAGAAGTGAAGTGTGTCTTTCCAACTAATCTCCCTCTCTTAGACCTGGGAGTCGCCCATAACCTCTTATTCAGAGACTGCTTTTCTTTTGACTTCTGGAGCCTGTGCCTGACTGACAGAAAGGGAAAGAGCCTGCCATTTTTGTTTTGGTTTTTTTTTTTACCAGACTCAGAAACATCAGAGCCCAAGATGTCTCTCTCCTTGACAAAGCAGGCTCTGAACTGAAATCCAAAAGACTAGCTTGTCTCAGTAATAAGACACTTTCTTTGTCCTCAAAGGAGGCAATTGTAGGAGGAAGGGCACACTAATCAATAAGAAAGGAGACATCTCTTCTCAGTAGGCTGTTCTGTGGAACACGTCTCTGCCCACTCACTTAGTGAAAATGTGAATCTCATTGGGCAAGTGTTGTTTTCCAAGAGAATTTATGTGGGCAGCTTCTATTTGGGCCAACTGGCTTGGGCCGTATTTTGGAAAGAGATAGGAGGGAAGGAGACAGAGAAAGCAATGTCGGCAAGTTAAGCTACAGAAGGAGCAATAAATTAGAGGCAGAACGCCTCTCTTCTTTCTCAGACCTTTCTGTCAGGTCCCTTGTGGGGGAGGGGCAAGTCTTGCCAAAAGAAAGAGCACAAGAAGAATCTCTCAAAGCAGTAAATGGATACCCAGCAACACGGTAGTGATCTGTCCTTGAGGGGCAGTGTTGTTAAAGCCCAACAAAAGGCCCGAAGACCATTCGGAGGCCTGTGTAAAGTAACTGAAAAGACCGAACACGTGGTGGAGTGCGGCCGATTTTTACCGAGATGGGAAGAATGACGTTCTTTGAAATTGGTCCACCCCTGAGGTTATTGAAACCAACAAGAGCCAGAGGCCTCTAGTGCTCAAGAGAAGGCATTCCGATACTTGTTTTGCCTCTAAATACATACCTGGGAGAAAGCCTTTCATGATTTTAATAAGGTCCTTATTTAATATTCCATCTGTTACTCTGAGTGGTAAATTGATCCCATACTGAGAAATCTGTTCTATCCCCCTGACGGATAAATCACGTCGGGACTGGAGAGTCATTTCATCCCTTGAAATGAAAAGGCATGATTTATAATGGCATGCTTTGGATGTCAGATAAAATTCCTACCATCAGTCTTCCAAAATAAACTTGGCAGTAAGGGAGCCCTGAAGGACCACCTGCTGAAAACAAGCCTTTTTGGAGGCCCCCTCTCCATCCTCTTTTTTCCCCCTGACATAGCCAAAGATTGGACCATCTCTCACCCAGATCTCACCTTCCTGGGAATTTGTTGCCCTTGCTTTCCGTGACTCGTTAGGTCCTGATGCTTTCTGAAGAAACTCAGCATGCTGCCACAGTGGGACAGATTGTACAAGGTCAGGAAGGGCTTACATTTACTGGAGAGCTCACACAGAGATTGTTGGGCTGTGTCCAAGAGGAGAATGAACAGGATTCCTGCATGGGAAGGGCAAATGAGCTGGGATCATTGGATTTAAAGCTCAAAGAGATCTTAAAGATGATCTGGTTTAACCTCCTCATTTTACAGAAAGACAAATAAAGATTCGGAGATAAAGGGATTTGCCCAAGATTACACACATTCGAATTCAGACCTTTAGTCCTTACATCCAGTACTTTTCCTACTGTCTACCCTCTGAAGTCTCTTTCAAGAGAGTCCTTGAGTGGCATATTGAGTAGTCCCCCTATGGAGGCTGAGTGACCCTCACTCTAAGGCTAGTGAGATCAGTCCCAGGGTGGGGTAGAACTGCCTCAGATCCAGAGCTTACTCTTTGGCCTTGAAAGACAGCAGACGCCTGACCTGTAGGGAGGGTAGAAACAGCAGCCAGTCTCGGCTCCCCATTGTCTGCCCCACAAAGACCCCTCCCTGCTGCCACTTTTTAGAAATATCATCTATGTTTCCTCCCAAGCGATCAGGGCTGTGTGCAGGAATAAGATATAATGAAATGGGTCCAGGGAGCATAAGAATGAAAAGGACAGGATTGTAGGGCAAGGGAGCTTGTAGCGGCGGGGGGGCCCCAAGAGCACTGAAATTGGAGTCCTAGAAGACCCAGGTTTGAAATTTGATGCTGACACTTGCTATGTGAAATTGACTAGTCACTTACCCACTTTGGCCTCAGTTTCCCTCCTTTGTAAAATGAGGGTGCTGAACCCAATGTCCTTGACAGTCCCTTTATTCTCAAGATCTGTGCCCCAAGATAATGGTTACCATCTCAGCACCATCTATAGAGGGGCAGGTCTGGGGGAAGAAAGGGGAGGATGATTCACACTCTTCAAATTCCTCTTCCAGGGTGGCAGGTGTGGGGGCGCAGGGAATAACAAGACTGACCGTGTCATGGCTTAGTAACAGTCACTGGCATTAGCACAGCCTTCCCAGGGCTTCTCACTTAAGCCACGCAATCACTCCATTTGACAAACAAGGAAACCAAAGTTCAGAGAAGGTGCGTGATTTGTCCAACACAGCACAGCCAACAAGGGTCTGAGCCAGCACTTGAACCCAGGTCTATCCAGGTGTTCATCTAGGATACTTCCCATTATGCCACACTGTCCCCTCTGTCCTTAGGAGATGCAGGATTGTGTGTTCCACTTCCCTGGCATTAGCTTTACTGAGCTCTTTTTCTCTCTTTTGTTGTTTTTTTGCCCTTTTTTTCCAGGGTCCGGCAGGAAAACCTGGACTTCCGGTAAATAGTTTTATTTCTCTTTTCTTGGCCTCTCTCTTTTCCTTCATCTTCCTGCCTCATCTCTTTCTCTCCCGTTACTAGATCACACTTATAATCTTTCCCTACTCCACACACACTCCACGCCTTTATTTGGTTGGTCAGCTTCTCCCTGGGGGCTAAGGGGAAACATCCTTTACCACCCACCATCGCTGCTTCTGTGTCCAAATAAGAAGGTCCTTCTTGTATCCCCCTCTCATTGACAAAACACCCTTGGCTGAGGCCTGGGGCCCAAAGTTGAGTGGATACTAGCCCCCGGAGCTAGAGCATCTTTGACCATCTGGCAGCTGCTAGGAACCCTGAAGGACATAGCCCAACCCTCTCATTTTACAGATAAGGAAACTGAGGCTTAGGAAATTTAAATGACTTGTCCAAGGTTACTCTCAGCCTGGCCTCAGCAAATACAGCCTTCATCCATGACCACAGTCTTTAACCCACATCCCTTGGTAACATCTGCTGAGCTTTCATACAAACAGAAGAGTATGAACAACAGAGATGGTTTCAATCACTACAAGCCTTAATTTTGGTCTTTGACCAGTACATTGCATAGAGATATGTCTGATGGTCTGAGGATGGTCAACTTTTAGAATCTCCAACTTCCTTTAAAGCATAGTGCAGCTACTTCCTCCTTCACCAGATCTTTCCTGACTCCCCCACCCCAACCTAATTATCAGGACTCTCCCCACCCCTACTAGTAATAACTTTGTATTTGTTTACTAAGTAATTAATATATAATGATATATACTAATATATTAAATATTATATAGAAACATTATATAACAATATAGAAATACCATATAGTTTATATATAATTTATATTATATATATAATTAATGTATATTTATCTGCATACCTGTTGATTTTCCTCCAAAAGATTTTAGCTCCTCGAGGGCAGGGCCTGTGACATTTCCTAGCACTTAGTAGGTGCTTAGTAAATGTGTGTTGCCTTGAATTGAATCTAATGAACAGTGAGCTGGACCCAGAATTCAAGAGGAGGAGGAGGTGTTAATTCCCCCTATCCTTTCTTTTGATGCCCGCTAGCAAAAGATACTTGAGTTACAATATTGGTTTTTCCCAAGTGCCAGATCTGAACACTAAATCAACAGCTAAGTTAGTACCTTAGATGTCCTAAAAAACATGTGATCACCTCTCTGCACCCCTGCCTCCTTTCCCACCATTTTACCACCATAGACACAGAAGTAGAAGAGGGCTCTCACCACACAAGGCTGAGACCAATTTGCATTTTATTGGGTTGTGATGACCAAGGAATTCGTCACTGAATGTCCAGAAGGCAGAGACAAGACTTGACAAGGGATTGGATATGTGTGAGGAGAGTGAAGAGTTGAGGATGACCACAGTGGAGTGTCTGGGAGAGGTGGGAGTATGGCAGTGCCCCAGACAGTAATAGAGAGGTTGACAATGGGGGACAAAGACCATGAACTTTGTTTGGGATGTACTGAGTTTGAGATGTCTATGGAGAGTCCAGTTCAAGTGTCCAAGGGGCAGCTGGAGGTGAGTGACTAGATCAAGTTAGAGACTAGGGTTGATCACTTAGCTTATCAGATTGCCTCTTAAATTGGTACGCAATGAAGGATGGGCAAGCTTCTTCTAAGGCCATTGTTCTCTTTCTTGGGAGCCCCAGGGGATGAGTTTGAGCACCAAGATGAGTTTGGGAAATCAAGGAAATGGATCATAGACAGGAGCTGGAGGAGAACTCGGATGCCAGCTAGTCCAATCCTCTCATGAGGGAGGACTGAGGCTCAAAGAGCTTGTGACTTGCCTAAGGTCACACAGGGAGCAAATGTCAGAGTAAGAATTTGAACCCAAAGCCTCAGACTCTGTAATCTTTAGGATTAGGGGCACCAACCCAACATTATACACCCCACAGTCTAGCAGAAGACTGAGGGAAGAAACATATTACAATCCATTCAGAGATCAGAGAGCTGACAGCCGTCTTCACTAACTCAAAAGCAGTATTAGATTTAGGTAGAGCTGTAACTAGGGTGGAATGTTCAAGGCATTGTCTCAGGGCACCAATATTTAGAAGGCACTGATCCTGCCCTGGTCCTGGGTCACTCTTCTTCCTCCTTCCCAAGTGAGTTCCTCTCCATGGCCCCACTTATGGAACTGCCTCCTCCTGGGGCATTTCCTTTCCTCAGTGCCCACATCCCTGGCCCTGGGTCTGAACTCCACCCCGACCAGCCTTTCTTCCTGCCCTAGGCACAAAATTCCCACTCATACCTCTGGTTTTAGACTCCCCAAATCTAAGGCAGAAAGATTCCGATTCTTACAAGCATTATGTTATTTCCTGTCACCCCTAGTCCTCACCTTTCAAAGGTAATATAACACTGCAGTCCTTTAAAAGTTAGTGGCCATTAAATTGTTGAAATTTAAAAAAAAAAACAAAAACCCTGAACCACTTCCCTTTATAATGAAAGGCATTTGGGACCATATTTGGCACTATAATGTTAGAAGCATTATAACTAGCAGGGAAGGTTGGAAAGACTGGTGGATCAGCTCCATGAAATACAAGGAGGAGAGTTGGCAGGGGTTATATGTATAAAACTCATGGGGGCAGCCTCTTTTTTTTTCCTCCAAAGTCCACCTTTAAAAAACATTTAGGATAAAATTCATGGAGCACAGGCTACCATGCATAGTTTCCAACCTCTGCACCAGTATGTACCTAATCCTAACCCATGCGTTTTATGACTAAGACTGCAAATAACATTAATTTAAAATACACACATGTGTATATAATATACATATATATATATATATATATATATATATACACACACCGTGAAATGTCATTCAAAAGCCATAAGCTTGACTGTGTGAAACTTATGGCAAAAAAGACATCTTTGAGCACATCCAGGAAGGAAGAACAATTAGCAAACTCATAGATTGTGGCTCTGATTATGCTTCTGTTGTGAAGGGTTATCATTTGTGAACCTCCAAGAAGACACTGTAGGTAGATTTCAGATAATCTTAGGATCACAGACTCAAACCTTGAAGAGATATTAAGGTCATCTGGTCCAATTTCCTCATTTGGTAGATGAAGGAACTGAGGCCCACAGAAGTTAATTGACTTTCCTGAAGTCACACAGGAAGGGCTAGAATTTGAACCCAGGTCCCCTGAGGCAGCTAGGTGGCACAGTGTATAGAGTGCTGGGCCTGGAGTCAGGAAGACCTGAGTTCAAATCTGGCCTCAGACTCTTACTAGCTGGGTGACCCTGGGCAAGTCACTTAACCCTGTTTACCTCTGTTTCCTTATCTGCAAAACGATCCAGGGAAGGAAATGGCCAACCGTTCTAGTATCTTTGCCAAGAAAACCTCAAATGCAGTCACAAAAAGTAAGACATGACTGAAATGACTAGACAATGACAACATCTCTGAGTCTAAATCTAGTCCTTATTCCAGAATCCCACTGACTGATCCCGGATCCCCTGCTACGAGAATTTCAGTCAATTCAACCAGCATTTATTAATGATGCTGTGTGACTGGCACAATGGTAGGCAAGCTACAGTCAGAAGTCAGGAAACTGACCAGGAGAAGATGATTCTAGATCTGAGTTGTGCTACTAATTCACTGTGTGGCATTGGCCTAGACATTTCCCTTCTCTGGGCCTTGGTTTCCCCATTTGTAAAATCTGGAGGACTGGACTAGCTGATGGTGACTGATGGTGACTTCATTAGTCAACAAGCTCTTATTAAGCGCCTGCTATGTACCAGGCTCCATGCTGGGTGCTGGGGATACAATGACCAAAACAAAGCAATCCCCGCCTCCATGGAGTTATCCAAACACCTTTAGGAAAATCATTTCCTCATGGGCACTCTTGGCTTTAAAGAAGGTAGAGTGTTTTAGTAAACGCAAATAATGAATCTTGACACTACCACATAGACAAGATCCCAGTGGGTGCGCTGCTCCTAGTTACTCCCTGTCGCCATTTTGACATTGACATCTCATTATGCTCTCGATTCTCCCCATTGGTCCTTCTGCTTTTCAGGTCATATCTAACATCTGTAAGTAGCAGACTCTGAGAGCAGGCCCACAGCTCGCTAATTTTCCAGCTGGGCCATAGAACCCAGCAATTCCTCCACCAGACACGCTTGGTCAGATACTATCTTGTTTTCCATGTTCAATTGATTTCCGTTCTTCCTGGCCAGCAGTGAATTTCAGTTCCCCACCCAGAATTTACAAGGTCTGCATTTGTGTGATGGCAAAAAATTATTTTTTACTGAGAGGAGAGGCAAACCCTCTAAAAGGAGATTTCCAGAGTGGGAAGATGTTACCCCTGGCTACCAAACGAAGTCGTTTTCCCAGAATAGCTGAATCTTGTGACTTGGCTCTGACTTTCTCGTCTTTTCTAAGTGTAGGAGATGGGGAAAATGGGTACACTTCCATTCATCTTCCTCAAATCATGAGGCCTTGGGGCAAGACCAAGCCAGAGGTAGAAAGCTTGGGTTCTGTCCCCCATCTTCGCCAAGGGGAGTCAAATGGGCTGGTTGCCTTGCTGAAGAGTTTCTTTTCTGTAAAATGGGTACAGCACACCTCATCAACAAATGCCACCTGCAGCTGTTAGGTCAGTGGGATGAAGGCCTTTATGAGCACAACTGGCAAGACAGGGCAGTGGAAGGACAGTTGGACTTGGCTGGTTCCCAGCTCTGGCCTCAATAACTTCCTTCTCTGTGACCGTGAAAGAGTCCCTGGAAGCCTCTGAGCTTCACTTGCCTTCTCTGTAAAACAGATATTCAATTGAATTCAATTCCACAAATACTCCCTAAGCACGTGCTGGGCACTGGGCTGGGTACTGGAGACACAGAGACAAAAAGCCAAATAGCTCCTGCCCCTCAAAGAGCTTCCATTCCTTTGGATTAGATCTGCATTATTTATCTCATAAGGTTGTTAAAAAGAAAGTGCTTTGTAAATAAGAAAATGCTATTGGGACAGGAATGCTTATTTTTGTGGTTGGTGTTACTATCTAGAATTGGAAGGGACCTCACATCAGCTATTCCAACCTCCTTGTTTTTACAGAGGAGGAAACTGAGGCACAGAGAGGGAAGATGGCTGGCCAAAAATTCACACAGCTCAATAATGGGAGAACTGAGACTAGCATCTAGGCCACCTGACTCCTAATTTCTTTCCATCATTCATTCAGCAAGGATATATTAAGCATCTACTATGTTCCAAACACTGTGCTAGGTGGTGGGGATACAAATATAAAAAAAGAAATAGGCTCCACCCTTGAGGAGCTTATGTTCTATTGGGAGGAAATGACATGTCCACAGATAAGAAAAGGAAAACATGGAGATAAAGTAAATGTAAAGTATTATATATACATATGCAATGTAAATAAGTATTTATTATAAATACAGTATTTATACTTAAACTGTTGGTTCCTGATTAGTGAGAATAAAGAACCCCTTGATGTGGTAGCGTTAATCGAATTCACACTGAATATTTCTATTGGGCCAGAATCAATTAAAAGGAAAACTTCAAATAGTTTGAATTTGAACACATGCTACCCCTTCAGGGAATCCATTAGCCACGCTAATCACGACCTCGCTGTATGATATTTAAATATGTATACAAATTAAATTCAAATACAAAGTTAGGGAAGGCACTAATTACTGGTGGGGTCCATCACACTACGCCTGCCTGATGATGTGGTTTATATTCTAAACACATGGGTATTTTGTATATGTACCCCAGGGCACCCACATAGGAAGGTGCCCATGTTCCAGTTTGTCATTAGGCAGGGCATATGTGGCTGATCATGGAAGCCATGATGTTCTCATGCCCAGTACACTGCCAGTATGACTTAATTCCCTTAACTGAAGCCTGACTCCATGCCCCCATCCACCTCCATCTGATTTCTTTTGCCTTGCTCCTCAGGGAGACAAAGGCGCCCTTGGGATCCCGGGACGAGTGGTGAGTTGAAACCTGCATCTTCCTGCCTGTGTTGCCACATGCTTGCTTCTTGGCCCTGACATCCAGGTCGTCTGAGTGTGGCGGTGGGTGAACTTAGACCCTATTCTGTCTGGGGAAGGATGGAGTCATAGATCCCATCAGCAGGATGGAACAAGGCTCCTGTCCTCTATAGGACTTTTTAGGAAGTCCCTTCACATGGATGTCTCCCATTATATGGCAGTCTCCACTATGCAGAAACCTACCATAACATAATTCAGAACTCAGGAACAGATTCAAGACACATTCCCAGAAGACTCACATTTGTAGAATTCTTCTTGGACCATATGTGAAAAATTTCCCCCCCAATTCTTTCACTCAAGGCCA
Source organism: Vombatus ursinus (assembly GCF_900497805.2). Classification (NCBI taxonomy): domain Eukaryota; kingdom Metazoa; phylum Chordata; class Mammalia; order Diprotodontia; family Vombatidae; genus Vombatus; species Vombatus ursinus. The sequence continues at coordinate 4,857,795 of NW_020954625.1, read as the reverse complement.
ATGGCTGATATTTAGATCTCCTGGGGGTCCTGCCAGGAGCTGTTATCAGCCCCAGGAAAGAAGAGCAGAAGTCAAAAAGCATATATACATCCACCTTCCCCATCCCTTTGCCCAAGGTCGATGTCCATCCAGGAGAAAATTAAGCTTCGCTTTACAGAAACTGTCTTGACAGCTAACCTTTTCGGAAACCAGCTGTTCTGCAAAGCAAGATAGACTCCAACCATCCAGTCATGTCAGAACCCCAAATTCAACCCTCAGTCCTCAGAACGGCTGTAAAAAAGGCTGAGATCTATAATATTATGGGATGAAAACCTCAAATGGAAAATAATAATAGTTAGAGCTTACATTTATATTAGTGCATTTGGGTTTACAAAGTATAGTGCATACAGTAACTCATCAGATCCTCATGGCAGCCCTGGATTCCACGAGCATAAGCGTTATTATCCCCACTTGAAAGATGAAGAAGCTGAGCTTCTGAGATGCTAAGTGGCTTGCTCCCAAGTCATATAGTCCATAGGTGGCAGAGCCAGGGTGCAGAGTCAGGTCTCTTGATTCCGAGCCCGGAGCTCTCTCCGATACATCACAGCTGCCTCCCTGCCGTCTGTCCAGCAGTTCAGATGCTTCCTGTTGGGTGGCTGGTCACTAAAACATGTGGTGCTGTCTTTCATCTCTGAGTGTCACCCAAAAGAGCCTAGGGTAGGACTAAGGGGCATGGACTAGCCTCATCTTGTGCCCTCAGCCCCTGCCAGGGACAGGCAACGTGTAGACAGAAAGAGAGAGTGGACTGGAGCCCTGCCAGGAATACCAGCATATATCACAAATGTTTTCTTATTGTCCTGCCAGCTCTCCACCATGGCTACCCACTACACTTCCATGGATAGTTCCACCCCTGCCAGCTGCCATTTCTGTCCTCTTGGGTTTATCATCCTCCCTGGTCCCTCCATCCACACCCAGCCCCTTGTCCCACACCCACACCATCACTGGAGCAGACCTGGTCAAATCAACCACATCACCAGCCTTTTCCCCTGTGATCCCCACCTCCCAGACCAGAAACAGCTACCGAGATGATTATAGCAGCCCGGAGGGGATGATCACAATAATCTTCAAGTAGTGGCCAGAGGACCAAGTATTGGGATTATTATAAAGGAAATATATGTATTCAATTAAAAAAAAACTTTAGGCACCTGCTATGTGCGATATATTTTATTTTAGTTTTAAGTGGGGTTGGAAAATTCCAGGTATATTGTTTCATTGGCACAGGAAGCACCTGGTAAAGAAATATGTTCGTTCAAGCAACCAATGCCGATGGGTCAAAGTGACACGGCTTCTAGTCCTACAGAGGTGACAGGGGCGTTGACAGCTAAGACGCCTCTTCCTGGTCCCTCAAGCAATATCTCTCAATCCAGGTCTTCCTAATCAGAGGCCAGCTCATTGTCCACCAAGCCATTCTGCCTCTCTCCGAAATGAAAAATAAAACAGCTCCTTCCCTCCAGGAGCTTACACATTGCTGATCATGTCAGGTCTTGGGGGGACTAGCGGTTCCCCGCTGTCACTTCCAGTTTTGAGTTTCTAGGATTCTGAGAGAGCAAGGAGTCCCATGATTCTCATGAACTCAGTGATGTGTCATCCCTGCCCCCAAACTACCCCAAGAACTCTAAATTTAAATGTATTGAAATATATTAAAAAAAAAAAAAGGGAAACCTGCTTCCCTCCCCATCACTGCCAGGAATGGGACCTAACCCTAAATCTGAGGGGGAGCAGAGCAAAAGAGAGAATGGGGTATAGGGAAAAGCTCATTAGATTTGGGGTCAGAGGACAGGGCTCTGATGCCTGCTACATATGTAACCTTCGACCAGTTGCTGAATCCCACCAAGCCTCAATTTCCCTTCTTTGTAAAAACAGAGTTTGTAGATCCATCTGCAGGGGACCTTTGGGGCCAAGTTTGACCTCATTTTACAAATGAGAAAACTGAGACTCAGAGGGAAGGCATTTGACCAAGGTCATACAACCTAGTAACCAGCATAAGACTTTTCTTCCTTACTTCATGAGAAAGTTCTTTGTGAACCCTAAGGCACTACGGAAATGGATCTGCTATTATTATCATTATTATTGTTATCATCATCATCATCATCATCATCATTAGCACACTGTCACAGCTGGCCAACCTACGCTGTAGACAGTGCTTGAAGTAAGGAGCAGATGTTAACCCCCTCCCTCTTTTAGTTTATTTTTGGGGGGGCCCAAACCCATCCAACCAGTCAGCAGATGGACCTCTTAGAATCCCTGCACAAACAATCCGGCTTCCTTATTTCTCTAATGGAAACACTAGCCAAACCATCCCACTTCCTTTTCCCCGCTCTCTTACCTCAAGCCCCTGGTGCTACCTTTTGCCAAGAAAAGCAGAGAAGGCATTTCCCCTCTGGTCCTTCAACGTTGAGGGCAGGAACGGGTCGTCTCACACTCTGCACTGAGAACACAAGTGGCTGGTCCCATTATAGAAAGCCACGTGGTCAGAGGGACTTAAGAGCAAGAAGGGGCCTTAGAGAGCACCGAGTTAGTCCTCCTTTCGCAGGGAAGGAAACTGAGACCTGGAATAGTCAGATATGGATTTCCCTAAGACAAAGCTCAGCATGTTGTGATGGTGAGAATGCTAAACTTTGAGTCAGGAAGAATGAAGTTCAAATTCCCAACTGTATACGCAAAAATCATCAGCTCACCCTCTCTGAGCCTCAGTTTCTTCATCTGTAAAATGGGGATGATAATAACAGCACCTGCTTCACAGGGTTGTTGTGGGGGTCAGAGGAGATGATTTATGACTTTGAGTGTTGACTTTGCCAACCTGAAATCACTGTGCAAATGTGAGCTGTGATAATCGATGAATTAGGAAAAGCCTGATTCTTCTACCCATTCCACCTCCCACTGTGGGGACCGAGTATTATACAAGGTGGAAGTTTCTTTATGTCCTCCAATGTCTCTTGGCTTTTAAAGCTTGTTTTCAGTCTAGCCGATGCATCCTGTTTCCTAAATGCTCCAGGAAACTGCCTGCCTGGCATGCAGTGTCCTGTGATGGTGTAAATTCAGTGACTATAGGGCTAGATGAGCTAGAGCTGGAAGGTACCTTGGAGGCTCTCCATAGTAATCCAGCCCCCTCATAGAGCCAAGAGAACTGAGGACCAGAGAAGGGGAGGGGGAGAGTCCAGGTCACACAGCCAGTAAGTGGTGGAGCCAAGGTTTGAACCCGGGACTCCTCACTCTGCACCCAGAGCTGTCTCTGCTCTCCTGCAGTCATCCTGAGGTGCATTATATGGTGGCATTAACCCTTCCCTGGCTAGGAGGAGGGGGAATTAAGGCTGTTCCTTAGTCACTTTGTCAACTGAGGGGTGGATCAAAGAATCAGCCTGCCCTTCCTGTCCTGCCTGCTTGGTCCCAAACCTCCATCTGTCCAGATAGTCATTGATTGGCCATCCATCATTCTCCCGCTGCCTTCCCATCCTGCTTCTCAAGTCCATCCATGGCTTGTCTGGCTGCCAAAGCATTGACCTGCTGGGATGCCTGTGCTCTCTGCTTGACACACTTGACCATGCCGAGTTCCAAGAGGACTTTCCCTTCCGCCAGAGCTCCTCATCCCAGGCAGGAAACTGTTTGTGGCTAGCTTTTCTGATCTAGATGTGACTTCTCCCAACACACACACACACACACACACACACACACACACACACACACAAACACACACAAACACACACTTGATGAATTTCTCACTGAGTGCCAAACTACCATTGGGTGCACCTCGATCTACCAGCTTTTCCTCCTGTGACAGAATAAGTCGTAGCCTGGGGATGGAGATGGGGACCAGGATTATCCTGGTGATTTCACTGCTGTTGGCATTCCCAGATGAGGGGACTTCCTCTCTCAATGCAGGTCACCACCTTCTCTGCAGCTTATCGTTTTAGAGTTGCCTAGAGAACTGAGATATTACATAGTTGTACAATCCTTACATCTCAGAGGCAAGATTTGAAACCAGGTCTTCCTGGCAAAGCCAGATCTCTAAACATTATACCAAGCTGCCTCTAACAATGATAATTAGCGACAATGATGGCTCCCATTTCCAAAGCACTTTGAAAATTCATTCCTCATGACCACCCCTTGAGGTAGGTCATGCAAGCATTATTATCCCCATATTACAGATGAGGAAACTGAGGCTGAGAGGTGCAATTACTTAGCCAGGGTCATACAGCCCCTGGGTGAGCATCCAAGCCAGGATTTAAAGCCAGATTTCCTACCCTTCAGTCTTATATTCTTTTCTTACACCCCAGTGCAAGTGGCCTGAGGAGTTCATGGCCGGCAGGCTGAGGAGTGCGCCTTCACCCCTCCACGTACTGATGTGTGCTTGTTTGAACACAGAACCCAGCCCACCCCAGCAGCTGCCTTGTTTCTTTTGTCATGGCTGGGGATGGGGCATGCCACGGGGGTCAGTGTGCCATCGAGATTGATTTCTCCATTTGTCTCTCTCTTTTCTCCCCATCCTCCTTCCTCTCCCCTTGTGTGTCCTCCCTCCACCTCCCCTTCATCTTGTTTTACATGTGGCTGGTGTAACTGACCCCAGGGACTCAAGGGCCAACCAGGAGAGAAGGTGAGTCTGTTCTTTCCTGATTGTACCCCTACTCCTCTGCTGGGCCCTTCTGCCCTCCCACTGCCCCAAGGACTCTTAGGAAAGACTAAGGAAAAGATTCACACATAAGACCTTAGAGGCCACTGGGTCCAGCCCCCTCATTTTATAGAGTGAAACTGAGGCCCAGACCGGGAAACAACTTGTGGAAGATTCTATAAGTAGAGCACAGCAGAGATGGGATTTGATCCTGAGTCTCCTGGGTCCTATGGCCTACAAGCTGCAAAGAAGCAGATTTAGCTTTAGGGTATCTCCAAAAGCAGAGTGAACTGTAATGAGGGATAAGTCAGTTCCATTGACTAAGGCCTTCAACAAGGCTTAAATAGCCCCCTTTGTCGGGGAGGGGCAGGGGGGATGGCATAGAAGGGATTCTTGATCTCCTATGGTTGGAACCCAGAGGCCGTTTCTAGTTCTGAGGCTGATTCAATGACTGGTTCCATGAAAACTGTGGTTTTCATGCCGATCTCTGTCAATCAATCATGTTGAAAAAAATGAGAAGCAATCAGAAGTTAAAGAAGACAGCTGGATGGAGGAGTTTTCAGCTTTGGGTTCTGCATGCAATGCTTCTCTTGAAGTATCTAGCTATGATGACCCGGATGTCAAGGTCCAGCGACCACTGGACCTTTCTAGGTCCTGTGACCTCTGGCGCAAGAACTAGGAAGAGAGCAGGGAAGGGCTCAGAAGATGTTGTCAGAGATGCAGCTGGTTTGGACCTTGGGACCCAGAGAGGATTGCTCAGCTCATGGACGTTTTCTATTTTTAAGACCTCAACCAACTTTTAGCCTGACATGCCAGATTTTCCCAGGGTTCATAGAATCACAGATTTTAGAACTAGAACACTGTACAATTTATTGCCTTTAAACTGTGCTCATTGTGTGAGCCAGATCATCACATCTGCTCTCTACATGCCCTCTGACCCCAGCAGTCAGGCCAAATCATTCCACCCGCCTCCAATCTCCCAGCCTGGTTGTTTTGATTTCATTCATCCCACTACTAATATTGTTCTCCAGACTGGGTCAGGAAACGAGGGCTGGTCTTTCTGGCTCTCCTGATAACACTAGCTTCCTCCTCCTTCTCCTACCCACCCCCTTTCTCCCCTTTCCCATCTATGCCACAACTGGCCATGTGGGCACTTGGGCACAGATCCCTGACTGCCAAACCCTCCTCATTGGATTCCTTGGACAAGGCAGACACTTTGTTCCCAGAGCAAGGAGGGTTGGGGCATCTGCTCCTGCGCCGCCCCATTTTGTACATCCAGGTTATCATTTCCCTGGGGCGCGGGGGCAGGATGGTCTTGCTGATGATATTGAGACTAAGAAATCCAGAGCCTTCAGCTGACTCTCTTAAGAGATAAGCTTTCCTTGGGGAAAGGGGCAGTGATTTGGACATTGAGAAACTAAAATGACCACATTGAAGTAGAAAGATGACTTCTAGAGACAAACTTCTTAAAGCCCTATGACCTTTTTTAAAAATTGATTCTTTCCCCACATCCTGTGTCTTCTCCTCCCAGCTCTGGTCTCTTCTCTGTCTCTAGGCTCCCTCATGGAGAGCAGAACAGCGAGACACAGAATTTAGATATTTTGTAGGTCACCATTTGGTGTGGGTCAGAAAACATCAGCTAGGATGACCTCTAACATCCCTGTTCTGTGGCCTGTGCTAAATCCCATCCACCCTGGTGCTTCTCCCTTCCCTTCTCCCAGTCCCAGTCTTGCTACTGCCTCCAACCCAGCTTAGTCCCAGAATATGGGTTTGGAACTGTTCTAGATCACCTTGGACCCAAGCACCCAATAGTCCACACTCTCCTAGAGTGGGCTCTCAACTCACTTTATACTTAAGCCCTATGGAGGGAGCCCCAGGAAGTTTGGTGTGGCAAAAAGAGCCCTGGATTTGGCTCCTTCCTATTCTTGCAAGTATGGACAAGTCACATAATCTATCTGGGCCTCAGTTTGCTCACTGGTAAAAAGGAAGGAGTTGGGCTGTCTGACTCTTAAAGTCTCTCTCAGCTCTCCATCTATGGTGCCATGATCTCTAAGGTCTCCTTCAGCTCTAAATCTTGTGATATTATGAGTAACCCAGATTCCCCAAGATCAAGTACAGAAAGGTGAGAACCCCCCTAATCCTACCTTCACTCCAGGACTGGACCAGATCTGAACTGGCTTGTGAGAAACTGGGGAGAGGAAGGCAGTGAAGTCTGTTTTTCCTTATTCATTATCCCTAGTATTTTCAAGAGGATTTCAGCTTAGTATGGGGAGAAAGCCATCACCTCAGACTGTAGTGCCCCTTGGTCTGAGAATCTTGTGAAATGGGTTGGCTCAACCAGCCATCCTCTGTGCTTTGGAATCCTCAGCTAGGATGACCTTTGAGAGGTTTGTTGCATGGAAATGGGTGTTGTCATTTAGGAGATTGCTCAAAGAATCAGTCCCTCAAGGGTCCAGAATTTGTAAAAGGTGACCTTAGGGGTCATCTAGTTTAGCACCCTCAATTTATAGATGACTGATTAATAGACTGTCAATGGACTGCCTCTACTGCCCACCCCCCACCGCACACACTTGTATGATGAAGAAACAAGAAAAGAAAATCCAGGCTTTCTTGGGATCAGATTGTCTTCAGTGTCCATTTTGCCCTCAATCAAGCAAGCATTTATTAAGTTCTTACTGTGTGCCAGGCACTGTGCTAGTTTCTAGGAACATGAAGGCCAAAATGAAGACTACCTGCCCTGAAAAGGTTACAGGAGCAGGACAAGAGCAAACCTCACCAGATCCCCGCACCTCCCCTTCCAGGAAGCTGGCCAGACCTATTCTGGGGTTAGTCCCATAATACCTTACCAGGCTCACCCTTCCGCAATGCCTCTGTACATTGTTTTATTGAACCTGAGCTCAGTTGAAAGAAGGAGCACTAGGTGTAGTCATGTGGCTTGGCCTCAAAAACTGCCTCAGATACCACCGATGGAACCTTAGGTGTCACTGTATAATAGGAGCATTGAACTAGATGGCATCTGACAGAGGTCCCTTCCAGCCCTAGACTTACGATCCTTTGGATGGAGTGGACTTTCTGAGAAGTACTAACAACACTCCTCGAGCTGGAAAAATTGGCCAGGGCTGCCTAGATGTGGTCCATGGGGTCTCTCCATGTTTGGTCTGAAGGTATCCCAGGAAGCATATTTTAATGCTGCCCACCTACTGTTTCATCATCTCCTTTTGGGGGGCTAGTTTTCTTGACCGCAAAATACTAAAAACGTAGGCACTTGGGATCTCTCCCCTTACCTCATTTGAGGGTATTTCTCAGCAGTCACCTCCCACTTCTTTCAATGTTCAGGGCTCTGTGTTTTTGTTAGCATGGGTATTTGTCTCCTTATACACATCAGAGTCTTTTTAGGACATGGTGGTCGGCCTTCAAATGTTGGTCCTTCCAATAGGATCTGGTAAACACTAAGCGCTTAATTAATGCTTCTTGATTGATGAGTGTTTTTGAAGGGAATGAGGTTGGTCTTCCAGCAGCAGACTGAGTCATTCTTCACATCTGTACTTGAAACCTTTTAGCTTTAGTGGGACCCAAGGTCACCTACGTACCCACCACAGTGACACATTGGAACAGATTTTAGTGGAAATGTGTCCTCAAACTAAACCCCAAAAGGCACTGATCCATAAGCGATCTCCTTGAAGCTTCACCCATGACTTTGTGAAGGCTGCCTTCTAACCTTGAAGTCCTCAAGGGATGACTTCATCTCTGAGTCATGGGGCTTGCATATCTGGAGATAGAACCAAGTTGGCTTTTCTTCATAGTAGAAATTATAGCAGAGTTAGCGTGGGGCTGCACTTTGTGGGGTCTTGAGAAAACATCACATCAGGAGACACCCCAATATAGTGGAAAGAACCCTGGCTTTGCACTCAGAGGACCTGGATTCAAATCTCATCTCTGATATTTATTACCTGTGTGACCTTGGGCAAGTCCCTTGTCCTCTATGGACCTCAGTTTCTTCATCTGTAAAATGAGGGTATTGAACTACATGACCTCCCAGCTCTAGACCCTTGAGGCAGGCCAAAGTGATAAAATTACTGGGGCAGACACCAGAGCCCATGGGCACCTTGGCCTTCCCATTATTCCTTTCTCTTATTGAATCACTGGGACCCACCTCCTTTCTCTGCTCTGGCTCCAGGCTTATGGTTCCTGTCACTTTCCCTGGGTTTAATCTTGGTTAGGGATCTTCTTACCTCTCATGCCTCACTTACCCATTGTTTCTTCTGCTTTTCCTCTCTTCCTTTCTTGCTATATGCCCTTTCTTCCTCTTTTCTCACCCTTCCCCCTATTTCTCCAACATTCCTTTCTGGCATTTCCCTTTGTCTTTCCATCTCATCACTTTCCTTCTCCTCTTTCCTCACTTTCCAGTCCTCTTCCTTTTACTCTTCCATTTCTCCTATCTGTTCTTGTCTCTTTCTCTATCAATTCTTCCTCTTCTTCTCTGTTTCTCTTTTCTCTTCTTTCTTTCTCTATCATTCTTTCAATCTTCTCTGTGAACCTTCCTTTCTATCTCTTCACTTTCTGCCTCTGTCTCTGTGTCTCTGTTTTTCTTTCCTGTTGTCTCTATCTGGATCTTTCTTTATGTCTCTATCTCTGTCTCTGTCTCTCTCCATCTTTCCCTCTGCCTCTCTTCGTTTCTCTTTCTCTCCATGCCTTCACAGGGAGCCCCAGGAGATGCTGGAATGTCTATTATTGGTCCTCGTGGTCCCCCGGTAAGTTGCTTCCTCTTCTTTTTTGGAGTGTGGTTAGGGCTGTGGGTGAACTACTGAATAAGACTTGGGGAGAGGAGGGCAGAAGAGAGAGCCCAGTTGCCAAGCTCCCTCTGGGCAGGGCAGCCACAACATGTGATGTGGCTTAGTAGATGGGGCCAGATTGATGATGTTGTCCAAAAAATGGGGTCTGACTAAATATAACCAAATTATAGCTCGTGCAAGGGTTTGGGAGGCTTTGCCAGGCTGGGCCTTTCAGTCACAGAGCTACTGTTAGTGGCAAAGAGGAAGAAGGCACAGCCAACCCTGCTTATGGCAGGCCGAACTCCAACCTCGCCATGGGCCCACCTCGGTCTCTGATGCATCACAAGGCATTCAACCTTTCAGGAGCCATGGCCCATGGGGCTGGCTCCCAGAGCGCACAGTTCAGGCCTAAATCTAAGCAGTCTCCTCTCTAAGGTATGTGACTGCCCGTACTCTGGGTCTGGTTTAGGATGGCCTCTGCTCCATAACAAGGCAAGAAGCTTCCATCCTGATCCTTCGAATGAAGTTTCCTTAGGAACAGAAGCAAGGGCAGGAACTTCCTGCTAGACTCAGGCACAGTATTAAAGCAGCAGGATTTCCCAAAACCTCCTCACTCCAGTGCCTTCTCTCTTAATCATTTCCTATTCATCCTGTATATGCTTGCTTTGTATTTATTTGTGTGCATGGTGTCTCTCCCACTAGATTGTAAGCTCCTTGAGGGCAGGGGCTGTCTTTTGCCTCTTTTTGAATCCCCAATGCTTCCCACAGTGCCTTTATAAACATTTATTGGCTGAATAAATGAATGTTACAGATTGGTGTTCACAAACCAAGCTGTAACCATGGGTTTTACGTAGATTTGGAAGAGCCCATGGAATATAGAACATTGAATGCTGCTGTTCCTAGGAACTTGTGAACATGGAATGTTCAGTCTGGAAACAGGGGTATACTGTAACCAGCTCAAACCAGCTCATGAAAGCTGGTTGTTAAATTTTCAGCATGAGCATTTATACCTTGGAAACTGGCAAAAACTACAAAGCCTCAGTTTACTCATCTGCAAAATGGGGATAATAATAGCACCTACTTCCCAGTATTATTGAGAGGATAAAATGAGATATTTGTAAACCATTTTGCAAACCTTAAAGTGTCATATAAATGCTAGCGGTTATTACACAGGAGGCTTCCAGATAAGGTAGTAACTAGATTCTAGTCTAGTCTAGTCAGTACTGTACTGGACTTAGAGTCAAGAAGATTTGAGTTCAGTGTGCCCGAACACTCGTTAGCTGTGTGACCCTGGACAATCACGTGATTTCTCTGTGCCTCAGTTTCCTCATCTGTAAAATGGAGATAGCTGCTTTAAAGATCAAAGGAGATAATGTATAGGAAGCGCTTTGAAAACCTTAAAGAACTGTGTATAATATAATAGTATAATAGTAATTATTATTATTAGCAGCAGCAGAGCTGGGATTCTAACCTAAGGCTTGCAATATTCTTTTCTTTATACCATACTGATGATTTTACCTGGTCATGATGAAAGCTAGCTTTTGCATATGCCACATATTACATTTCTCACTTGACCCCCTGGGAAGGCTCTTCCTCTTAAGAATCTTCCAGTTGCTTGCCTTCCCAATGAGGGCAGGTGGGGAGGGGGGAAATTTGGAAGCCAAAGTTTTAAAAACACGTGTTAAAAATTGTTTTCACATGCAACTGGGAAATAAGATATACAGGCAATGGGGTATAGAAATCTATACTGCCCTACAGGAAAATAGAAGGGGAAGGGGATAAGAGAAGGGGGCGGAGATAGAAGGGAGGGCAGATTAGGGGAAGGGGTATTCAGAATGCATGCCATCTTGGGGTGGGGAGAGGGACGAGGTGGGGAGAAAGTTTGGAACTCAAAATCTTGTGGAAGTGAATAGTGAAAACTAAAAATAAATAAATTAATAATAATAATAATAATAAATCTTCCCTCCTCCTGCTCCCTAAGCAGCATTTGCATTGGGAAGAGGATTCATTATAAGTCTTATGCCCAGCCTAGCACCAGTGGCCTCCTGTCTCTGGCCCAAGCCTGCCTGTCTCATGACCATTTTACAGAGGAGGAAAATGAGGCAAGAGAGAGGCAGGGGCTTGCCTAAAGATAAGATTAAAAGCATCCAAGGCAGGAAATGAACTCAAGTTCCCCTGTTCCAAATATAACATTCTTTCCTCTCTTCTATGGCTCCCTCTCATTATCACTTCCATTAAGTCAACTCCAACAGGAGGACAAAAAGGTCCCTTCTCATCTTCAGACTTCCTGTTAGAATATGGACCCCAGAGAGCAGCAATCTTGGCCTAGAGATGATGGCTAGGGCGACAAGGGTGGTTTTGTGTGTGTGTGTGTTTGTGTGTATAGACAAAAGGCACCTTTGTTCGCCATTAGAGGGTCAAGGTCAAGTGGGGCAAGACCCTGCAGCCAGGGTCTGGAGGGGAAACAGGTGGTTTTCCACTTGGTGGTGAGAAGCCCTAAATTAAGTGCTGCTAATAAGAATCAGCTTTAAGAGTTCCTGGGGCCACCTGTCCCATACTCTGGAGAGACTGATGAATTCTTGGACCCAAAGATGAAACAGGCCTAGGTCCTTGAGAAGACAATGGCTTACATTCTAGCAGCAGGAGGTACTTGGGGGTGGGGTGGGGTTAATGGATTTATGCTAAACCACTGAAGTAACTGTTGCTGGAGCCTCCAGCTAAGCCTGTCAGTAGCACCTCCGGAAGTCTCCCAAGTTAGGGGAAAGCTCTCCTGTCAAAGGCATCCATCCACCACTCAGGCCCTCCATTGTCCCTAAGACAACAAAGAGGGGGCATCAAGATTTCTGCACCTCCTACAGGGGAGGATGGTGAGATGGCAAGAGAGGATTTCGAGCAATGGACACAGGTTTGAATCCTGTCTCTGCTACAAGGAGGCTGCCTTGATGGTGACCAAAGTGACAAGCCATCTTGAAATCCTGTGACCTACCCAGCCATAAGATGGGCTTGCTGCATTCATCCTCCACTGGGATGGTGAGATAATGACGCAGTTGGATACCTTATTATACCTTTGGCTGTTGAGGATGAAGTCACAAAATGTCAGCTCTAGCAGGAAGCCCAGAAAGCACTTAGTTCAATCTTTCCATGAGCAGAATTCTCCTCTATAATCGCCTTGACAAGTGGCCATAAGGTCTTCACTTGAACAGCTCTAGTGATGGGAAACTCACCTTCCAAGGCAGCTCCCTCCACTTTGGAACAGTATTGGATGTTAGGAAGTCTTTCCTTCAATTGGGCTGAAATTTTCTGAGGCTTCTATCCATCACTCCCGGGTCTACCCTCTGGAGTCAAAAAGAACAAGATGAATGTCTCTTCCATATCACAGTCCTTTGGATACTTGAAGGCAGCTGTTGTGTTTCAGCTAAACCTTTTCTCTGGGCTAACAATCCCCGTTTGCTTCAATCAACCCTTGAATAGCGTGTTTCCATTCTCTCGTCATCCTGGCCACCTTCTTCACCTGCTCAGATTTATCTTTTAGCAAAAAGGAACACATTCCCATTCTCCCATTGGATAGATGAGATTCAGAGTGGGGAAGAGTTAGCATGAGTTTGGCCATCCCTAGTAGACTAGATGGCCACTGGTTCCCTTCCAACTCTCAGTTTCTGTGATTCTGAGCTGCTGTCCACCAGCACCTAATGGGGATGGGATCATTTGAAGACCAATGATTAAAACCAATGACTAGGGTTCAAGGGAGGAACCTGCTGGGGAAAGGAGGCACCAGCAATCAGAGAATCAATCAACAAGCATTCATTAAGCTCCTACTATATGTCTGGCTCTATGCTAGGCAATGAGTACTCAAGTACAATAAATGAAACTGTCCCTACTAGTGCAGAGCTTACATTCTAATGAAGTAAAATAAATCAGAAGTCAAGCTTAGTTAAACCAAGGTGTAACAGAATTCAGTCTCTGAACTTCTATTACTAGCCATATGCCCTTGGGCAGGTCAATCACCTCTTTGAGATGGGGTCAGATGAGAGGGATCCCTGAGCAGGCATGTTCATAGGCTTAAATCTAGAGGTCAAGAATAAGCAAAGGGTCAAGGGGTCATGACTTTAGAGCTGGAAGGGGCCTTTGAGGTCATCTAGTCCAACCTCCTCATTTGAGAGATGAAGAAACTGAGGCCTAGAAAGGGAAGGTAACTCACCCAAGATCACACAGGCAAATCATGGCAGAGCCAGGATTTAAACCAAGGGCCTCTGCCTCCAAGCCCAGCATTCTTTCCACTAAGATAAGTAGATTGATAAGGTCTTCCTCTTCAGAACTGTCAGTCTCACCTTTCTGTCTTTGGCCAACATGGGTAAGGACAGAACCATTTTGGGATGAGGGCCCTGTTTGGACATGACTGCCAACTTTGTAGCCTTTTTGATGTCCCAAGTACACCTACTCAATGGACCTCTTCCAAGTGATTTGGAATTCATTGGCTTCTCTGTCACCCAGGCCTCAAGGGAGGAAGGAGATTCCTGAGAACTTTTTTTTTTTGTGAGGCAGTTGGGGTCAAGTGGCTTGCCCAGGGTCACACAGCTAGTTAGTGTCAAGTGTCTGAGGCTGGATTTGAACTCAGATCCTCCGGACTCCAAGGCCAGAGCTCTATCCACTGTGCCACTTAGCTGACCCATATGAAATCTTCAAATGTTCGTCATGAGTCTCCCTGAGGATAAGGAGTCCAGAGTTGGATAACCAGAATGGTGCCGTAGAGAGAGCCATGGATTCAGGGTTTAAGGACTAGAGATCAAACCTTGGTCTTGGTATGCTTATTACCTTTCCTGGTTCCTCTTAATGCTCATGTCTTCCCTTTGGGATTGCCTCCATGTCTTTTATGTGTGTGTATTATATACTGTGTGTAGATATATGTATTTGTGTAAATATAGTCATTTGCGTGTGGTCTCCCTCATTAGAATGTAAGCTCCTTGAAGGCAGGAACTATTGATGCCTTTCTTTGTAACCCCAGAGCTTAGCACAGTGCCTAGTACATGCTTGCTGACTTAAATGCTTGTTGACTGACTATGTGACCTGGGACAAGATACTTCCCTTCTCTAGGCCTCAGTTTCCTCATTTGTCAAAAGAGGGAATAGGTCTAGTTGACCCCAAAGTACCCTTCCTTCCTTCTCTAAAATCTAAGCTCTAAAATTCAATGTCTCTCTGATTTCTAGACATGCCAAATTCCAACTTGGATAATGACACCTCTCTTCCCAAGGTCCAGAGAGGGAATTGAGGCTAGGTCTGGTGACAGGGTAACAGGAAAGCCAGGGGCCAGACCAGTCTCTTGACACATTCCTTGGGGCATTGGCCCTGATTAGAGTTCCACCCTTCCTCTCTGATAAATGGTCCCAGACCAGAGAAGAGGAAAGAAGGGAGACACACAGGCAAACAGGGAGGTCCCAGAGGACAGACAGCCCTTCTGCCAAATGATTTTCTCGTTTCCCCCGGAGCAGAGGGGATCCCAGCAAAAAGCCCTCCTTAAGCTTTGTATCTGGCTAGACTCTAGGGAGTGGAGAGGTGTTTCCGGCTGACAGACCAGCCGCCATCTTTTTAGAAATGGGATGAATATCTATACAGCATCCAGGAAAGGGGATTGGGTATGTTTCTTGGAATCTCCTGCTCCTGACCTTTTGTCAAGCCTTTTTCAGTGTTGAGATTAATTTTTGGCCTGGCAGAGGGGAGAGCAGCTGAAAGTTTACATAAACATTTCCAAGGGCCAAACTGAACTGTTTCCGGGTTTTCTCCTCAAAAGCTATTCTTAGCACCACTTGTCCTCAAGAGAATCCTAAATGGATGAGGGAGGGCCTTTTGATTTATGAATGGATTCCCCTCCCTTCCTAATCTTTGGGAAGCCTGCCATGAGTAGGTCCCATAGTACCTCTCCGGCCTCTGCTCCAGCTCCCAGATAGTGCACTGGGTGGGGTGGGTTGGCTGGGTGGGGTAGATTGGCTGGGTAGATGATATACGTCAACTTTTAAAAAGAGGTCATTAAGTCAAATATCTCCTGGTAGAGAAATCCATAGAATCATGGGATTTTAAGCGGGAAAGGTTAGAGTTAGAGGGTAGAGACACTGGTCTCTTTTAATCTGAAAGGATTCAGGTCTGGTTCCATACTTGGGTTCTGCTCTAAGGAATTACAAGCCATTTTCTAAGCAATTTCAATGATTACACCAGCTGGATGGGCATCAATACCTAGATCAGAGGCATGGGCTCCAAATTAACAATTTGCTGGGCCCAGAATCAAACAGAAGGAGGAACTACAGGCAATGAGGTGTCAAGGAAAGATTCCTGGAGCCAAGGAAGCTTTGGCTCCTATGCTTATGCCCCTTGTGACTTGAGGCAAATATTTGAACTTCTCTGGGTCCAAGTTTCCTTGTGGGTTGGATTATCTAAGGTCTCTTTCAGCCCTAGTGATTCATGGGTGCTTGAGATTAGTCTGGACCCCATTTGGAAAGCCACAAAGCACTTTCAATGACCCCAAGCTTCTTGCACCAACCCATCTTGTGAACACCACTCTTCTTCCAGAGTGCCGCACGTCTGAGAAGTTTGGAATTACCACTGACTGGTAAACAGCCTCTTCCCACTGATGACTTGCACATGAGAAAGAACATAAAATGCTTCATTAAGGCCTGAAGGAGTTGGGGCTGTTGGGCAGTGAGACTGAAGGAAAACAGATGGACAGCACCAGGATGGATTTGATATTCAAGAGACCAGGAATGGCTCCACCACATGGAGTCAGTGTTCATGAGGGATCTCTGAAAGAACCAGATTTGATCAGGGAATAGATTCTGATCTCCTCCACCTAAGGGGCTTGGAGGGGGGAGCACTGCCACAGGGAGCCTGGGAGCTTCATGGCAAATGACTAGAATACTATGTCAATGAAAAAGACCATAGAGGAGAGAAGGCCAGTAACCTCTGTTTGCTGTGGACTGCTAGGTCATTGAGCTTGCTTCCTTACTTGTTTTACATGGTAAGATGCGCATGTAACAAGTCAGCAAACATGGCCGTTCCCACCTGCCCAAGACCAACCCAGATTCATCACCCAGAGCAGACATTGGTAAGGGAAGTTGGGAGAAGAGTAAACTTGTTTAAAAAATCACCCTGGAGTTTCTCTCCCTTTAGATCCAGAGACTGAAAGGGCTAACATGAAAGTCTGGTGCCAAAGATATTGAGACAGGCATGGTTGTTCACATGTTAAAGCCATAGAATCATGGTGCCACATTAGGGAATTCCATCATCACCATCGTCAATTAATGATCCCTCCGCTACAAGTCAAGGACCTCAGGGATACAAAGAAAGGCTCCACATACACCAGGAGATTTGTAGCCATGTTTTAAATATTGGCAAAGAACTGGAAACAAAGTAGCTGCCTATCAAATGAGGAATGCCTAATCAAATCATCGTTTGTGAATGTAACTGAATGCTACTACACCATAAGAAGGAATGAACATGAAAAATACAGAGAGGAACGGGAAGACATATAAACTGACGCAGAGTGAGGGAGATAGCATGAAAGGTTACTAATTCTGGAGTCAGTGTCTAGGTTCAAATTCCACCATCGACACAGCTGTGTGACCTTGGGCCAGTCACTTAACCTTATTGGGCCTCGCTTTCCTCATCTACCTGGTAGGGTTGGCCTCAGTGGTTTCCAAGGCCTCTTCCAGCTCTAGATTTTTGATCCTAAGCAGAACCAAGAAAGCAACGTGCCCAATGATTACAGTTGAGTAAGTGAAAAAATTAAATAAAACAAAAAAAGAAACTGAACTCTAATTATAATCAGCAAGCTTGGTCCTAAAGAAGAGATGAGATAATTTACCTCTCTCCCTCCATTGAAGAGATGAAGGAAAGAGTTTGAAAATTGCAGCTGCTGGCAAACTCAGTGGATGTGTTGAATTAAACTGGATTTTCCCCCATCTTTCTTTTTTATCCTTTGTTACAAGGGATGGATCTCTGGGTAGGGGAGAAAAGAGAAATACCTTTGGAAATCAAGATGATATAAAAAATAACACCCCACCTGCTGAAAATCTCACAGACAAATGTTGTAAACTGGGACAACTGAGTATCTTAGGAATTGCCATCACCACCCCGCCCCAGCCTTAGCTGAAGAGAGCTTCAAGATCTGTTCCTCAATCCCTAAATCCCATGCAGTGTTTCCTTCCTCTTCTCCCAGGCTAAGGCTAACTGCAATTTCCAAGATACTCAGCTGTCCCAGTTCCCAACATTTGTACTTGAAATTTTCAGCAAGTGGAATCTTGCAAATAAATATTAATACATTTTTCCCTGAAATCATTAATACTTTTTTTTCTTCCACTGAAGTCCTCCAAATGCCTCTTTGTGGTATGGTGATGACTCCAAGCTCTCAGAGGGGTAGAGATCTTGTGTGTCCTGCCAAGTCGGAAAGACTTCATCACCATGACAGACTATGTGTTATCTAAGGACCTGCCTAGAGAAGATGTAGGAGCTCATCAGTTGGTTAGCGGCCAATGAGTGACTTTTTTTTTTCAGCTACAACTCTCAAAGACTATGTACTAAGTTATGGTAGGACTTCACTATCCATTCATTCATTCATTCATTCATTCATTCTTTCTTTCATTCATTCATCCATTCAATAGCCCATGCCAATGAAATTACAGAGCATTGAACCATAACAATATGATCAATTCTTAGATGACTGCTTCAAGGATCCAAGGTGTGCTCAGCATGGCAGCTTCCTCAGCCATTGCAGAATGCCACCCTCTCCCCACTGGGGCTGAAAAAAAAATACATTCCCTGGTATTCAAGTTTCTAATTTTTTTTGGGAGGGGGTGAGGCATTTGGCATTAAGTGACTTGCCCAAAGTCATACAGCTAGTAGGCATCAATTGTCTGGTCTGAGACTGGATCTGAACTCAGGTCCTCCTGACTCCAGGGCCAGTGCTCTCTCTACTGCCACCTAGCTGCCCCTCAAGTTTCTGATAATGAGGCTCCTGGCACTTAACCCTACCTTTCTCTGAACAATGGACATATTATCTCTAATTCAATTCATTCTCAGTGTTTTTCCAGAGTGTTAGGAATGCCTGTGGGGCAGAATGGAATAGTACATAATGAGCTGGCCTCAAGCAAGGAAGATCTGGGTTCGAGTTCTGCTTCTGTGGGCACATCCTGGCTGTGTGACCTCCAGCCAGTCACTAACCTCTTCTTCATTTTAGGCCACACTGTAAGACTCTGAGTTGTAATGAAGATGCTGGCCTGCATTGGAAGAGGGCATTTCCTCACTTGGAAGTTCCTTATACCAATCAAGTCACAAGCCCTGTTCCTATCCTGGAAACTTCCAGAGCCTCTGAGAACCTAGGGTCACTTCCTCTGGCAAGCCCTTTTTGAGGATTATATGAATATGTAATTACAGTGATAGATAATAATAACTAGTATTTATATCGCTCTTCTTAGGATGCAAAGCCCTTTTCATGTTCTATCTCATTTGATCTTCTTAATAACCCTGTGAAGTAGGTGCTATGATTGTCCCCATTTTATAAATGGGGAAACTAAGGCCAAGAGATTTACCCAAGCCATGCAGTAAGTATCTGAGGGAACATTTGAACTCAGGGCCTCCTGTATTCTTTATACCACTTAACTGCCTTTAGACAGAGCTTTTGTTGTTGTTAGTGTTTGACTCTTTGTGACCCCCTTTGGGGTTTTCTTGGCAAAAATACTGGAGGGGTTTGCAATTTCCTTCTCCAGCTCATTTTACGGATGAGGAAACTGAAGCAAACAGAATTAAGTGACTTGCCCAGGGTCACATAATGTAAATGTCTTAGGATAGATTTGAACTCAGGAAAACGAGTCTTCCTGACTCCAGGACTGCAGTGCTAGCCATGGAGCCACCTAGCTACCCTAGAGAGAGCTAGCAAGCAATGTGTACTAATGTGTTAGCTGTGATTCTATTGCCTTACATTTCTATAATGCTAAAGGGTTTGGTGGTGCTTCTGTATGTTTGCTGCTCAGACCCTCAAAGTGCCTCTTTTGTGAAGGTGGGACATTCTCCCCACTTACATATGAGGAAGCAGGCTCAGGGTAGCCAAGTGACTTTCACCTTATATTTAGGTAGGCATGGAGGCAGATCTCAAATGTTGAGTTGTCCACTTTGCTATTACCTTATCCCTTCTACTCACGGCATAGACCCACCGAATACTAAAGTTAGCCATCCCGTGCCCTCAATTCAATATTGGCCCATTTCACTGAGCTCTCTTGCTCAGCCTATGTGTTACCCCAGGACACAGACTGTGATAGCTCAAAAGAGTTGGGAAAGATCTCAGAGTAATCATCTGATTCAACCCTCTCGTTTCACAGAGAAGGAAACTGAGGGAGAGGAAGTGACTTGCCCATGGTCAGTCACACAGCTGGCCAAACCTAGTTCTCCTGATTCTCCATCAAGTCCTTTTTCCTTCCTACTATTTTGTCTTTCGTAAGGCCTAGGAGCTCTAGGAAACCCCCTTAAACCCATCACCATCTCCTTCTCCCAAAAAAATTTAAAATGGAGACACTTGCCAGTCAAGGGCAGGACCATAAGCACATGTGCAGGGCATGCTGGGTATGCCCTGACACATCATAATATTTCAAAACAAATATGGTATTTTTTGTCACATTTTTTAAAACTGTATTTTTTTAAAAAAATTTAGTTATTTATTTTAATAAATAAAAATAATAGCATTTATGATAGAGTATTTAATAAATGTGTGCATTTTTTAAAAATTCCTGGTTACAATACTAATGAAACATACTGTGCATGCCTTTGGATAGGACTGTGTCTTATCTAAACTTTCTATCAATCTCAATGCCCTGCAAACAGCCAGGGCTTAATAAATGTTTGTTGAATGAATTAATTTCAGATGAATTCCTCCAGCTTCTCTCTTTCTGTGCCCACCCTTCAGGCTCACTAACTCTACCTTCCCTTTCCATCATTCAAAGAGAATGTGTAGTCCAGAAAATAGCAAGGGAGAGAGTCAACGAACCCGTGTTCAAATCCTGGCGCCCGTCACTTCCTACTGTATGACTTTGGGCTTGTCACTTTTCTTTTCTGGGTCTCAGTTTCCACAACTATACAATAAGAGGATTCGGCTGGATGATCACCAAGGTCTTCCCACTCTAGAACCCAAAGTTATTGCTGTAAGAAGAAAAGGGGGCTTGGAGCCCCCGGGGGGGTAGGAGTCATTGTCTCCCAGGCTTGCTCACTTTTTTGATTACTCTTTCTTTTTTCTCCTTTTCAGGGTCAGCCCGGCACAAGAGGCTTTCCTGGATTTCCGGTGAGTGGGGATGGTTTCTGTAAATGCCCTTGCCCATCCATTTCAGCTGGGCCTCATTGCACTGAGTTATCCCTTGTGTTGGCATTCCCCTCTGAAGCAACAGTGGTGCTTTCATGGAGTGCTCTACTCCTCAGCCCTTCCAAAAATGAAGCCAGACATGGGGTAGATCAGAGCTAGGACTGCTCCTAGTTGTTAGAGAGAGAGAAAGTGGACAGAGAAAGCAAGCAGCAAAACCCAGCAACCTCTCTGCTTCTGCTGAAGAGGCTGACTAACCCCAGACTGACCTGACACTGTCGTTTTCATTGTTGTTCAGTCGTTTCAGGAGGGTCTGACTCTACGTGAGCCCCATTTTAGGGTTTTCTTGGCAAAGATACTGGAGTGGTTTGCCGTTTGCTTCTCCAGCTCATTTTACAGATGAGGCAAATAGTGACTTGCCAGGGTCACACAGCTAGTAAGTGTCTGAGGCTGGATTTGAACTCAGGAAGAGTCTTCCTTACTTCAGGCTCAGCATTCTATCCACTGCAGCGCCACCTAGTTGCCCATGGCAGTGTAGCAAGGGACTCAAGAAGACTCACCCTGGAGGGAAAGGGCCCCTGACCTGGCTTGGACACAGAGAACAGAGATAATAATAGCTAATATTTACACAGCATTTTAAGATTTACAAAGCCCTTCATGTTTATTATCCCATTTAATCCTCACCACAGCTCTGAGTGCTGCTATTACTCCCATTTTACAGGTAAGGAAACTGAGGTGGACAGAGGTTAAGTGACTTGCCCAGGGTCATACAGCTATCAAGTGTCTGAGGCTTGATTTGAACTCAGCTCTTACTGACTCTAGGCCCAGCACTCTAGCCAGCCGAAAGATCCAAGGAATGGGGAAGATGTCTGGCAGGCCTGGATTTAAATCTATTTGCTAGCTGCATGACCCTGGACAGGTCACGTAACCTCTGCACCTCAGTTTCCTCCTCTGTAAAATGAGAGGTTTGGACTAAATGACCTCCAAGGTCTCTTCCAGCTCTGTCTGTATGATACTCACAGTCTCACTAGCCATGGGAAGCAAGGGGCCACAGCAGAAGGACAACTGACATAGCGAGGCTCCAGATGGGGAGGAAAGGTGCTGGGAATTTTTTATAAGCTCATAAATTTGGACCTGGAAGGGACCATAGAGGTCATCTAAATCAAACTCTTCATTTTACAAACCAGGAAACTGAGGCATAAGGAAGTCAGTGACTTGCCTGCCTTCACTCACAAGTGCCAGGGGCAGGCATCAAATCTAGGTCTTCCTCACTCCAAGTCCAGTGCTCTATGCACTGTGCCATTTTTGAATGGTGGAGTCTCTGTCTGGGGACTCAAGGTTCCCCTCTGATGCATAATTTCTCAAGAAGTACCTCTTCCTTATTGTCCCTCTTTTCAAGGGCTGAGTTCACTGGGAAAGATAAGGTAATTATGTTTAACAGAACATACAGCCCTTAACCAACCCTTTTCTGTCTTTCTCTGTTTCAGGGCCCCATCGGCTTAGATGGCAAACCGGTAGGTGGCTGCTTTCTCCTCAGGCTTTTCACCTTCCTCCCTGATGCCAGTTCACTCTGTTGGTCCTGCTGAGAGATTCTTGGCTTCCCTCTGAGGGTTTCTAGAAAAAATTAAAGGAAAAGTATGATTCTCTTTAAGGACCTAGGAAAGCAACTCTATCCTTGGAGGTGGGGGAAGGAAGGGAATTCCAGAGCTGTATAACATTTGGGAGATGACCCCAGAAGCCAAGGTCATCTCAAGAGCAGATTCATAAGTATATATGCGAAGGCACGGTGCCTGAAGCCAGACATTTGCCAAAGGGGAGAGTGAAAGGAGGGGGAGGAAGAGAGGGAGACATGTCAAGACTCAGGAAGGAGGAAAGAAGGAATTCCAGCTAAGGCGAGAAAAGACAGGGGGCTCACTCATTTACATTCAGCCCATGATCTTCTCCCTGATCCCCACTCCATTACCCTCTTCACTTTTCCCACAGCCCTCCAGCTCTATGTTGCCCTTTCGGGATTTCTTTCCCTTCATTAAGAATAATTCACATTCCTGGAGCATTTTAAAATTTCTAAAGCACTCTCGCCACAAAACCCTGTGATGTAGATAGTACAGGTATTATTATCCCCATTTTATAGATAAGGAAAATGATGTTCAAGTCGGGAAAGGGACCTGCCCACAGTTGCCCGGCTAGGATTCAAAATTCAATCTCCAGATCCTGCCTGGTATAGTAGATAGTACCCTCAACTTGGGATTAGAAGACTAGTTTCAGATCTCAGCTCTGACTCTTATAGTTTTAAAGCAAACATTTTTTAAGCACCTACTGTGTGCCAGACACTATGCTAGGCACCAGAGATACAAAGAATAGTCCCTGCCCTCAAGGAGCTTCCAGTCTATCAGAGGAAACAAAATGTGCACTTTTAGGAATAGGGATAGTGACCAGACCTGTGATTTCATTGGGATAGGGAACTCCTAGTGAGGAAACTCCTTCTATTGAGGCAGGTTGGAAGCTTCTCTATAACTGGCCCACATATAAGGGGATACAAGAGATATATAAAGTAAATACAAGGTAACTTCCCTGGGGGAAGCACTATGCTGGGTGTATCAAGAAGAACCTCATGTGGGAGGTGGTACTTCTGCTGAGCTTAGAAAGACAGTGGGGTTTCCAAGTGGCCAAGGTGAAGAAGGAGAGCTTTCTAGGCTTAAGTGACCTCTGTTCAAAAGCATGGAGGGAGGAGATGGGCTATATTATGTGAGAGTAAGCCGACTGGCCGATTTGACTAAACAACCCAATATGAAGGAGAATGATGCAGTTAGACTGGAAAGGTCAGTGGGAGCCTGATTATAAAAGTTTTTAAATGCCAAACAGAGGAGATCATATAGGACCCTTAGATTGTTAGCTCCCTAAGGGACTGTCTTTCTTTTTTCTTATTCGTAACCCCCAGGCTTAGCACAGTGTCTGGCTTGTGTGGACTATGGACTGGAAAGGGGAGAGACCGGAAGCAGGGAGACCACTGGGAAGGCCATTACAGTAGTCCAGGCGAGACTGGGCGACAAAGGAACTGGGGTGGTGGCTGTGAGTGGAGAGAAGAGGACTGATTGAGATGATACAGGAACAGAATGACAATGCATCAAAACAGATTGGACTTGGGGATGAGGGGAGGGAAGAGAGTGAGGAGCCCAGTATGACTCTGGGGTGTCTAACCTGGGGAACTGGCCAGTGGTGGTGCCCTCAGTAAAAATTAGAAAAGGGCTGGGTTGGAAGTAAGGGGAGAACATGGGGAGTTCTGTTTGGGACATGTCAGGTTTAAGATGGCTCCAGGGCAGGACAGGTCCTGTGTGTGTGACATGTCCAGTGGGGAATTGGTGATACTGGACTAGGGACAAGGGCTGGATATAGAGATCTGGGAGCCATGTGCATTGAGATGAACATTGAACTAGCTGGGTAACCTCTGGGCAAGTGACCTCACTGCTCTGCCTCAGCTTTCTCATCTGCAAAATGGGAATAATAATATCCTAATGCCTACTTCACAGGGCTATTGAGAGGAAAGCATTTTCTAAACCTCAGAGACTCCCCTGGAAGTGTTAGTTATTATTCCAGCTTGCATTCTGCCATGTTCCCTGTCAAGAACGCCCTTAGTGGGCACTTTACCCTGGTATCACCTGGAGAGAAATGGTTTTGTAGGGTTTGTTTTGCTTTTGTGTGTGTGTGTGTGTGTGTGTGTGTGAAAGGGCATAGTCTGATTTTCTCACCTGAAAGGTCCCCAGATCCAAATCCTGCCTAGAGAAAGAGATCCCAATGAATTAAGAATGCCCACATTGCCACTATTGCCAAGACATGATGAAACAGAGAAGGAGTAGTTCATGTGTCAAGGCCTATGTGGGTAGACAAGGAGTCAGCTCCTTCAGACTCCCAGAGCTCCAGTGAGGAAAAATGCCAGCTGTCTTGGAAGCAAGACTGCTCATGGCCAGAGCCAGCTCGGCACTAACTGACTGCCACACACCACTGAAGATCAGGGAACTGGCAACTGAGCTCATTCTTCCCTAGGATGGACTAACCCGTGTTTACACAGTTCAGCCACAAGGCCTGTGTGCCATGGTCTTTTCCACTCAAGTAACCAGGATTCCTTAGCAGTAGCCTAGGTTTGGGGGAGGGAGGCAGCCTTCTCCCCAGTGGACACACATCCCGCACTGCCCTCGATCCCCTTACCTCACCTCCCTAGGGCAGGCAGCTGCTCCTGTACAGGGCCTTGGGCATAGGAAGAAGGAAGGAAGGAAAGAAGGAAGGAAGGAAGGGAAGGAGGAAAGGAGGAATGAAAGAAGGAAGGAGGGAAAGGAAGCAGGAAAGAAAGGAGGAAGAAAGGGAGGGAGGGAGGAAAAGAGGGGAGGAGAGAAGAAGGTAGAGAGGTAGAGCAGGCTTCTCTGTTTAGAAATTATCCTGTCTGGCCCTCACTATCTTCTCTTTCAGGGTTACCCTGGACCGAAGGGGGAGATGGTAAGATCTTGAGCAGGGAATGGAGGGGTGAGGTGGGTCTCATTGGGTCATAGCTGAGACAATTTAAAAACAATGAGCTCTCACATTTGAAGAAACCTTACTCAGTAACTCAGACTGTTCCAAGCCCAGCAGGGGTGGAGTCCCCCTTGGGCAGGCTGCTTGGCCTTCCCTCCTTAGGATTCTCCACATGAAGTGGAAAAAAGCACATTGGGCCTCAGGCCAGGGTACCTGGGCTTGAGTCCTGGCTCTAATAGCCAGTAGTTGTGAGATCCTGGGCAAGTGACAGAACTGAGTGCTAGAAGGAGTCATGGACACCCCCTTTATTTTTACAGATCAGGAAAGTGAGGCTTGGAAGAGATTAGGTGAATTGCCCAAGGTTGGCATTCAATTTTGGGTCCTCTGACTCAAGACCCCTCTTTCTTTTACATTCTACCACACTTTCACGCCTTTCATGAGCCAGATCTCTCTGAGCCTCCATTTCCTTATCTGTAAAATGGGGATATTTGCACTACTTGCCTCATAGGGCTATCCTAAAAATGAAAAGCAGGCCACAACTGTTAAAGCTCTGGTCCATGTTAGCTCTGATAATCCGTAGTGGCTGAGATGGAGAAGTGAGTTCTCCTGTCCAACCACCTCTCCCTACCTCAGCCTCCTGATCTGTGTGTGTGTGTGTGTGTTTGTTATGTGCATTTGTGTGTATGTGTGTATTTGTGTGTGGGTGTTTACATGTGTGTGTATGTGTGTATATTTATATCTGTGAGGGGGGGCTGTCTTTGTGTGTTTATATGTGTTATGTGTATGTGTCTGTATGTGGGTGTGTTTATATGTGTAGGGGTGTTGTGTGTGTTTGTGTGTATATGTGTATGTATTTGTACATGTGTATATTTGTATGTGTTCATGGATAGGTTTGTTGTGTATGTGTTTGTGTGGAGGTATTTTGTGTGTTTGTGTGTATATGTGTCTTATGTTTATACATTATGCGTTTGCATGTGGGTATTTGTGTATGAGAGCATGTGTGTGTTTATGTGTGTGTGTTTTCTTCTTCAGGAATCTGGCGTATGCTTAGCTCGACAGCCCTGCTGGGTTGGGAAATGTTCCCCTAGGCTGAAAGCCCACCCTCTATCTGGGATGGGCCTGGTGACATTGTCTTGTGAAACAGGAGAGGAGGCTGAGCAGACAGTTAACAGCAGATGGACCGAGCATGTGAGCACGAGGGAACGATGCTCCGGCTCACACCTACGGGCCTGGGCATTCTCCCCAGTGCAGGGGCCGGCTGTAACTTCAGCTGCCCAGAGGAGGAGCGAGCCTTCTCTCTGGCCCTTTGCAGCCGACTCCTGGCCAGAAACGGTTCAGGCTGCCCAGCCTGAAACCTCCTCCCTCCAAAGGCTGGTGAGGCTGTTCACAAGCCACAGCTGTAAAGCTGCTGGAGAATGGGCAGCCAGACCTGCCCAGGCAAGGCAGCGTACCTTCTGCCCCTGGGTAGAAAACCAGACAGGCAAGCAGCACCTGAGTTGTAGTCAGGGTTCCGCTTTTAACTCAGGCTGTGATCTTGGGCTTGTTGCTTCATTTTCCTGGGCCCTGGCTTACCCATCTATAAAGTAGGGATAATTCCACGTTCACTCATTCATTAGTCAAACATTTGTTAAAAGTGCTTGCTGTTTAGTTTAGATAAAACTCAACCACTGTTGTCGCATGATTGGAGGCCTACAGAGGGTTTATCTGAACCTCAGATGGAAAATCCCTGCCCTCATGGAATTCATGGTCCAGTAAGGGGAAAAGTCACATGCGTGAATGACTATAACACACAATATTCCCAGGGAGTGCATTAGAAAGGCATCAATCAAGGTGATGCTCTACAGGTATGCCGCAGGTCTAGCAGGACCTCTGGCAGGAGGTCTTCTGGTCCGAACCGCTCATTTTACAGATGGGGAACCTGAGGCCCAGAGAGGACGTTACCAAGATGGCACATGAGCAAGCCAGGATTCAGGCCCCAGTCTTTTAATTCCTGACATGGGACGTAGGGACTGCCACTGTGCTCCTAGAACCTTAGAGAATTTAGGAGCTGGAAGGGATCTGGGTCATGTAGTCTGACTCCCTAACTTGGCAGTGAGATCAGTGAGGCCTGGAGAGAGGAAGTAGCTTGGCCAAGATCACAAGCTAAAGCGGGCTTTCTAACTTCCACCTTCACCTCTGAATCCCAGGTAGGTTCACGGGAACACAGGATCATCGATTTAGAACTTAGAAGGCCATTGGGTCCAACCTCGTCATTTTTCAGTTGAGGAAACTGAGGCCCATAAAGATGAAGTGGTTTTCTCCCACTTCCTTGCCGTAGCATCTCTTCAGTTGCTCTTCCCCTCCCCCTCTTCCAGTGGCCTCGGGCAGCCACCGCTCCATTATGCTAGCTGCAGCTCTTCACAACACTGGCTCTATGAGCTTGGGTAACTTTCTCCCCCTCTCTCTGGGCCTCAGTTTTCCCTTCTGTAAAATGGAGGTGATGCTTGGATGATTTACCCTGTTGGGTTGTGGTGAGCATGGCCTTTGTCCTTATGAGGAAGGCAAGTTTCCTCCCTAGGACCTAGCCTTTCTTCCATGAACCGCCCATCTTCCCAGCCCGTCTGCATGCCTTCCACTGCAGGGACTACTCCCAGCACCCCGCCAAGTCCAAAGAGAGCCAACAAAAAGGAAAGACGGGATTGAGGAGCCGTCTCCCTCCCGAATCAGCCAAAGGGTATTTTCTATTTCCCCTTCCACACCATCACCATCTATCAAAATGAGACAGGCCCCGGCATCATTGGCCTCTGTTTGACTTGGCTTGACAGCTAGGAACTATTCATTTAACAACACTGTTTAAAGTCGTTTTCTTGCCTTGCTTATCATCTGGCTGCCACCCTCCGCCCTCCGCTGTCTCTCAGGGACTCTCTCGCTCCCTTTTTTCTTTTTTGTCTCTTTTCCACATTCTTTTTCTTTCTTTCTCTCTCACTTCCTAACACCATCATTCTAGCTGGTTTGTCTTTCTCTGCTGATGCCTCCCAGAGGCAGCTGGGGAGAGTGGAGCCGTATTTGGGACATACCAGATTCTGCCTTCCTGTCTTCAGGAAGAGATTGGAGAGGAGAGCATCTCTCCACCACCACTACCCCAGCTTCAGGGCACCTGGTTCCCCCAGCAGAGTGAGCAAGCCGAACCTTAACTCCTGAGTTCCTGTCTCCATTTCCGGTGCACTGGGTTGGATCTCCAATAGGGAAAGTCTACTTTCCCTGACTCTCGAACGTGGAACAGACTCTAGGTAGCCAAGTTAATGCTCCATCCCATGTGGCCCAACCTCACCTCAGGACTTCTGCTAGGCTCCACTTTCATCTCCTGAGCAAAAGGCAACCCTAAGTCCAGAGCCCACCTCCATCCCTAGGTTCAAAAGCTGCAAGGGGGCTCCCGTTCCTTCCCTCCTCCTGCCAAGCTCCCCCACCCCATTGCTCCTGGGCTATCTCTGAGGAATCAGATGGTGTGGGGGAAAGACCACGGGTTTGGAAGTCACAAGATGTCAGTTTGAATTCTAGCTCAATATATCCCCTTTAAACTCAC
Organism: Vombatus ursinus; assembly: GCF_900497805.2. Classification (NCBI taxonomy): domain Eukaryota; kingdom Metazoa; phylum Chordata; class Mammalia; order Diprotodontia; family Vombatidae; genus Vombatus; species Vombatus ursinus. The sequence goes on along the minus strand of NW_020954625.1, from coordinate 4,828,987 downwards.
TGGCCTTCTGTTACACCCGAAAGACAGACACAGTCAGCCTGGCTTCCCACCACACCCCCCACACCCCCCCCCCCGGCACAGGGAGTCTTCATGAAGGATGGGAGGGCCCATTATCACAAAGCACCTTAAAGTTTGCAAAGACATTATCTTATTTGGGTCCCGCAACAACCTGTGAGGTGAGAACAACAAGCATTATTATTCCCATTTTACAGGTGAGGGAACTGAGTCTTACAGAAGAGAAATGACCTCCATTAGTCAGCTAATAAGTAGGGATGTAGTAGGATTTGAATCTAGCTCTTCCTCGCTTACTAGTTCTGTGGCCCTGGACAAGTCAATTAATCTCTCTAGACCTCTACATCCTCACCTGTAAAATGGGAATAATAATAACGTCTATGCTACCCACCCTCAGAAAGTTGCTGTAAGGTCCAAATGAGATAGCATACATAAAGTGCTTTGTAAAGCACTGTATAAATATTAACTATGCTCATGCTTAGGAAAGGGCTATCTGGCCTCCTTCCTGGGGGGCTGGTGCAAGTCTCCTTTGCCTTTTCCTGTTTTGAATACCTTCTTCTGTCAGTGGAATGTGGCCTCATAGAGCTGGAAGGGGCCTGGGAGGCCATCACACCCAACACCTTCATTTTATAGATGAGGAAACTGAGGCCCAGGCAAGTTAAGGGACTTGCCCAGAACCATGCAGCTAATAAGTGTCTGAGGCTGGATGCAAACCTGCTTCTCCTTGAAGGCATGGATTATTTTGTTGTGTTCTTGTATCCTGGCATGTGGCCTAGCACATAGTAGGAATTTTTGATAAATGCTCATCAAACTAAATGACATTCTTCAGCCTGGTTACTGTGCCATAGTGGCGTCATCCTGCCTTTTGACTCCTTCCTGTGAAGGCTAGGGTTAGGGGATAAGTGGGGTGAAGACCTCCTCCACCCCTGCATGCTCCCTGGATGTTTTTAATGAAGAGAGGGAGGGGGCACCCCATCTGTTTGCCAAGGGCAGTCTGAGAAATAAATCAAGCCTTTCTCTACCTATTTCCACCTTCTTTCCCTCTCCCCACTCCTAAGCTAGATAATAATTATTATTAACATTATAATAATCATATTAATATAATTACAACATAATAATATTATTATAATAACTAGCATTTATATTGTGCTTTGAAGTTTGCAAAGCTTCACAACAACCCTATGAGGTAGGTGCTATTATTAACCCCATTTTGCAGATGAGGAAACAGGCTGAAAGATGAAACCCAGGATCACTTGAGTGAAGTGTCTGAGAAAAATTAGAATTCAGGTCATCCTGACTTCAAGCCCAGTGCTTTCTCTATAATGTCACCAGCTCCCTAGATTCAGGAGTGTCTGTATCAGTGAAAACTTTGTGATTCTGTTGATTTTCCTCTTAATCCTTGGCTTTGTCTCAGCTGACTGGATATGTTTCCTTCTCCTACCAGGGTCTATCAGGTCCCAAGGGACAACAGGTAAGTCCTCAGATCGGGTGTGGCATTCCTATCAGAAATGGCACTTTCCCAGTCAACTTTGAGTCAACCGGCATGTAGTAAACACCTACTGTGTGCTAGGCACTGTGCTAAATTCAGTGGCTAAAAACAAAGGCAAAAATCTAGTCCCTGCCTTTCAAGTAATTCACTGTCTAATGGAAGAGACAGCATATCAATTAGTAAGTATACAGAAGATCTCCACAGAGAAGATAAAGGGTAATCTCAAGAGCAAGGCACCAGCTGGGAGAAGCAGGGAGAGTGAGAACCATGAAAAGCCTGAAGAAGGTGGGGTTGGGGCCAAGTCTTGAAGGAAGCCAGGGAAACCGGAAGGTGGAGGGGAGGAGGGAACATTCTTCACCGCAGGCCTCAGTTCCTCACCTTTATTTTTGTTTTCTAATTTCTCTTTGCAGGGACCCCCAGGACCAAAAGGAGAAAAGGTAAGTTTCCCTGTGGATTTGTAGCATTTACTTTTAATGAAACATGAAGCCTCCCAAGAGATCAAGAGAAACTATGGCCTTTTTTTTTGGTGAGGCAATCCCACAGCTAGTGATTGTTATGTCTGAGGTCACATTTGAACTCAGGTCCTCCTGACTCCAGAGCCAGTGCTCTATTCACTGCGCCACCTTGCTGCCCCCAAATCATGGATTTTTAACACTGATTTTTTGATTTGGCATGGCATAGCATGGTAGGGAAGGGCAGCTAGGTGGCACAGTGGATAGAGTACCTGACCTGGAGTCAGGAAGATTCATCTTCCTGAGTTCAAATCTGGCCTCAAGTACTTACTAGCTGCGTGACTCTGGGCAAGTCATTTACCCTGTTTGCCTCAGTTTCTTCTGTAAAATGAGCTGGAAAAGGAAATGGCAAACCACTCCAGGAAAACCCCAAATGGGGTCACAGAGTCAAAAACGTCTGAACAACAGAATGATGACATGAGCATGGCAGGGAGAGCCGTGGATATGGAGTCACAGAACCAAAGAGTTTTAAGAGATCTCAGCAGGCAGTCCAACCTGTGCCCATCAGGAACCACTTCTTCAGCATCCCTACGCAGTGGTCACCCCACCTCTGTTCAAAGACCTCCAGGTGGAGGGTTCCCATGGCAGCCGTTTCAATTAGGACTGCTCCAGTCCTTAGGAAAGTTTTCCTTGAATTGAACGGAAATGTGTCTCTTGGCAACCTCCAATCATTGTTCCCAATTCTGTCCCATGGGGTCTCAAAGAATGAGGCTAATCCTTCTTCTACATGACAGCCACTCACACATTTGAAGGCAGAAATTGCATCCCCCGTCAGTGTTCTCCTCTCCAGACTCAACAGTTCCAGCATCTTCAAAAAGCAAGGAACACTTTCCCAGCCAATGTTGAAGAGGCCAGAGACCCGGGTTCAGACTCTAGATTTGCTATTTACTAGGTGTTGGATCCTGAGCAAGTAATGTCCGCTCTCCGGGGCTCATTTTCCTCTTCTGTATAAAATAGAGAACAGATTGCATAATCTCCAAGGTCCCTTCCAGCACTCATCCAATGTTAGGTGACATGTTTAGCCTGGAGGTAGATTGGTGGAGGAAGATGGATTAGATTTGTCCCTCTGGTCCCAGAGAGTGGAATTAGAAACAAAATAACAGATTTAGACATGATGTAGACTCATAGATTTAGAGCTGGAAAAAATCTTAGAGGCCATTGAGTCCAGCCCCCTTGTTTTACAGATGAGGAAACTGAGGCATAGAAAAGTTACCTGGCTGGCTCAGAATCAGACAGTTGGTAAGCAGCTAAGAGCAGACCCCAAGGCCAGAGCTCATTCTACTAAACCGATGGGCTCAGGAGTAACTGCCTACCAATGAAAACTGTCCAGAAGTGGAAGGGATGACCAGGAAAAGCGGTCCCCCTTTCTTGAAGGTCTTCAAGCAGAGGCTGGACAACCACTTGTCACAGGAATTCTCACCAGGTAGAGGCTCAATTAGATGGCCAAAGAGGACCCTCCCTACTCTGAGATTCTAAGATTCTTTGGCCAAATCAGACTAGCTCTACTCTGGCAATAGTGCCAGGCTTTTCATACAGTGAGCCCAACATCTGCTTTGAAGGTTACACTGCTCTCTCTTCCATTTAAAGCAAGTGCCTCTCCTCTGGATATGTTGCTGTTCAGTCCTTTTCAGTCCTGTCCAACTCTTCGTGACCCCATTTGGGATTTTCTTGGCAAAGATATTAGAGTAGTTTGCCATTTCCTTCTCCAGCTCATTTGACAGATGAGGAAACTAAGGCAGATAGGGTGAAGTGACTGGCCCAGGGTCACGCAGCTAGTAAGTGTCTGAGGCCAGGTTTGAACTCAGGAAGATGAGTCTTCCCCACTCAAGGCCCGGCGCTCTGTGCACTATGGCACCACGTAGCTCCCTCCTCTGGGTATAGTCGGTCCATTATTATTATTACCTAGGCCAGATTTGATTTTGGAAACAGAAAGTGAGATTAGAAATAGGTTTTGCAGGCTCTGGAGCTCGCCCAAAGGGAGCCCCTCCATGGCCAAAGCCTCTGCTCATTGGGGTTATTCCAAACCTGCCCATATATTGCTTCTTGACTTTTCTGGGACGTGATATGAGTTTCCTTCTACAGCCTCAGATTTGAGAGAGTCAAAAGAATCAGAATGTGATTTTGTGGTATCTATCCCATTCTGAGGTTTACAAAGTACTTTCCCCCTCCTCACCCCCACAAGACTGGGAGTGGAAGCATTGTCATCCCCATTATACAAAGGGGCAAATGCTTAGCACTGTAAAATGACTTGTACCAGGGGACACTGCTAGTCTAAATCAACATACATTTATTAAGCACTTACTGTATATGAAGCACTGGGGATAAAAAGAAAGAGGCCCAGGTTTCTCCTGAGGATCCACACTAGCAGCACGGTGACTGGCAGATTGGGGAACCCTCCACAGAAACCACCAGGCTACGAATGTGAGGGGGCATCTTAACAATCATCTCTGTTTCTCTTTCTTTCCCTAGGGTCAATGTGGTGACTATCCACACCGGGTAAGCAGATCTCTCTTCTTCTCTTTCTCCAAACTGTGGGCTCCTTCAGTCGGCATTTCTTGACCTGTTACTAAGACTGATGCTCTTCCTTCCCGCCCCAACCCATGACATGCTTCTTAAGAATTTAAGGGGGGATCAGAAGTAGATCAAAGTGAATTCTCAATTCTCTGCCTTCCGGGGTCTTGGAGATCACCTCGTCTCTCCCGCCCCATTAGAGACTCAGACTCTGAGATTCCTGGCTGAGTCAGACCTGCTCAGGGGGAGGAAGCACTGGAGGGTGTGCATAGCTGTGTGTGGACCATGGTGTGGCTGGGCGCTTGTTTGTGCCTACATGCCCGGGGCTTCTGCCTGACTCCAGGGCTGACCACACGCTTCGTGGCATGTGCCTAAGTGCATTCCAAAGCCAAATATAAGCGGCTCTTTGGGGTGAGCAACATCTCCTGTTGCTGCTGTTGCTGCAGATAATTGAAGGCTGGCTGTCCAAAAAACTAGGGGTGAGGCCTTCACTTCACCCCAGCCCTTTGAAACCCAACTCCCAGGCAGAGCAAGAGATGGCCGGCTTGAGGCAGGGGCAGTCTACTTTCCCCAGCCTCATAGCCCCCTCCCTCAGCTCTCAGACCTCCCTTTGAGGTCATATATTTATGGCTGGGGAGCAGGCCCTTTGGAGGGCCAAAGGGCAAGGCTGTTTTAGTTGGGGTTCAACAATCAGAAGCCAAGTGACATCTCGATCCAGAAAAATGATTGCTTTTCATTTGGGGGGCAGGGGGAAGGTCACCTCACCTCTCATCTAGTTACTCTCTATGAGAATAAAGGGAAGAAGAAAAGGAAGAAGAGAAAGAAATAGTTTATTCAGGAATACACACTGTGGACACTGGGATATATTTACACATGCCAATGGGTCGCCAGGCTCGCTCCCAAGGCTAATAGTTCTATCCCTGCACTATTGCCCTGTCAAGCACACATTACTGACGAAGGCAGGGTGAGCTAACCATGGGCCTCAAGGAGGGTGTAATTCACCCGAAACCCAGGCTTTCCTAGCTCAGACCTTCCACCAGGAAGACACCAGGATGCACACCCACAAAACTGAAGCCACCCTAACCAACACGGCAGGGGCTTTCGCAGGCTGCTTGGCTTTTGCCAAGACAATCAGCTTGGACCCCAGGGCTGGTGGGAGCTCTGGGTTGAAGACAAGTTGCCAGGGGCAATATGGATTGGGAAAGGGAGATGGGTGGGGCAGGCCGACTGGAGGGGACTCTAGTGTTCTGGCCCTGATACAATAATAGAAGGCCACTTGAAACGATGGACTCATAGGATTGTTATGAGGGGACAGAGGAGGGAGGAGGGAGGGGAAGGGAGGAGACTGACAGAAAGAGAGAGGAGAGAGGGACAAAGAAGAAGAAAGAAGGAAAGAAAGGAGAGGGAGGAAGGAAGGGAGAGAGAGAGAGAGACGGAGAGAGAGAGAGAGAAGAAAAGAAACAAAATGCTCATATTCCAGTGTCACAGAATAGACCAGTAACCATGTTGGCAGTGATCTGACTCGTGGAACAGCCCAGTTGGGGGATCACAAGGAGGAAGAGCCCATCCTTCTTCTCCTATTGCTGACAGAGATGTGGAGGAGCAGACGCCATGGGGAGGGGTCCTCCACCCTCTGAGTCTTCGCCATGGCGACGCACCTGGTCTAACCCAGTTCTCTCCCTCTCTCCAACACACACACACACACACACACACACACACACACACACACACACACACACAC
>NW_020954625.1:4817261-4822712 GCF_900497805.2 Vombatus ursinus | reverse complement strand
CACACACACACACACACACACACACACACACACACACACACACACACGCACCCCTCTCCCATGGGGCTACAGAAGGATATGGCAGAGGAACTAGCAGGAGAGGAAGAGAGAGAATCAGAGAGAGAAGAGATTTCCGGGTGCCCCTTGTCTCTTCCCTAAAGAGCTTGGTTTCCCGGCTGTTCAATCGATGACCTCCTCATTCCCCAACATGACCCTGTGTGGCAGATAAAGGTTAAAGGGGGCAAAGGTTATGAACCCACCCTGAGGGTTCATTCAGTAACTGGGTGGGACAGTTAGAGAAAGGAAGGATGTGAAATAGATGGGATGTGACCCTCTGGGTCTGGTAGAGGGGAGGGACTGGTCTAGAGCTGGGTCTGACGGGTTTGGACAACTCACTGTATGCTCTGTCTCCACTCTCCCTCCCGGCCCCCCAGGAATACCTAAGCACCACCCTGGCAGCCCTGCGTTCCAACCAGATAATTACCCTGAAGGTTTGTGGGCTCTGAGGATGGTCTGTGTGGAGCCTGCTCTGCCGAGGAGCATTCACGGGCAAAAACCCCAATATCGTACACCCCGTGGCAGTAGGAAGGGGGCTGGAAGTGGAGTCTTTCCAAACGCAGCAGGGAGCCATCAGCTTGCCCCTCCCCCACCCAGGCAATTCAAATGATCTCCCCAGTGACGAGGGAACCCCACTTTTTCCTGGCTTTGTTCTCAGTTCCCAGGAAATCCATACATATGTACCCTGGTGCGTTTCTACTACTGTATCATGATTATTGTTGACATTCTTCTCATTCTTCTCATCTTATATTTGATAAGAATACTTTATTCTCATCAGCACCTGGTGAAGTGGATAGAGAGCTGCCTCAGAGCCCGGAGGCTATGAGTTCTAATCCTGCCTTTGACACAGACTGTGTGACTCTGGACAAATCACTTAACCTCTTAGGGCTCTAGCCCAATAAGCATTTATTTAGTACCTACTGAGTGCCAGGCATTGTGCTAAGCACTGCTCTAGGCAAGTCTTGGAGCTGCAGGTAAGATGTTGACCTACATTGAGAGACTTCCCTCTCCCCATGAAATCACAGGTCAGGACCCTGTCCTATTTTATCTTTATTATTATTTTACAGAATATATTACATTTTATCGTATCTCTAGTTGCTTTACGCATATTCAGCATATTCAAACAACTGAGACTTCAGAGAAATCTTTGGCCTCTATTTTGAAAACTCTGCTCTGCTCCCTGCTTTAGGGTGAGTGCCTGCTCTGACCACAGTGACCACACCTTCCACGTGGCCCAGCCTCTGCCTGCGTGACCAGGCCCAGGCGTGACCACCCACTGATACCCTCAGATTTGGCCAAGATCTGTCAGGTTCCCATTTTACTCAAAGAAGACCTGAAGGTCACTTAATGTCACAGTGACTTAAAGCAGCAATTTCCTTCCCCCAAGGCTTGCTGGTGGCCGTGAGTCAGAGCCTCCACTGGCTGGTTAACCTCAGCCTGGCATGGTCTATGTGAAGCCCAAAGTAAGGGCAGGCACTGGCAGCACGATATTGGGCCGCTGTGTTTGCCCCTCGGCAAGGCGTGGCTCTCCAAAAGAGCCACGTCAGATGGGCAGGGACGAACGATGGCAGAGGCAGGGAGATCTAGGCAAACCTCTCGCTCTGAGGCAACCTCCAGGGCTAGGGCCGCCAGCTTGCAGATCGGCCCCTTGGTAGGAGCGAGCATCATCTGGGGGTGAGAAAGGACCCAGAAATGGAGCCCCTCTTTCCCTGCTATGCACAGTCCCCCCCCAGAGATTAATGGGGCAAATCCTTAGGGCCTCAAAGTGGGTAAAGGATGACCCCAACTTTACCTGTCCTTTGCATGGTCTCTATTCTCACTGAGGTCCCCAATCTGGCCAGGATAATGTCTCTGTTGGACTCAAAAAATGGACTACCGGGGGACATGGTTATCTGCCAGTGCTGTTTGCCATCACTGGGGATGCTACAGGGCTGGGCCTCTTCTAGATGCCAGCTTGCTGCTGCTGCCTGAGCAGAGATGGCTTCAGAAGACGGAAAGTTATCCAAAGAAGTCTTAACTTAATACATTAATCATTCAATTAATGGCCCCAAAGGTATGGAAAAACACCAGCCCTTCCAAGAAAGGGTCATGGTGCTCAAGGGCCTTCCCCTGGCTGCTCCTGTCGCTTCCTCCTTTTGTCAGGAGGCCCAGGCAAATGACTCTCAGAGCTCCGAGGTTTGTCCTTTGGTCTCCGCTGCAAAAACACTCCTCTGCCCATTGCCTCTTCTCCTGTGTCTCCACTTACGGTTCATCCTCATTAATCTTTCTTTCCTCTCTTCTCTCTCCCTTTCTCTTTCCTGACCTGCCCTTCTGGGATTGTCGGCATCTTCCTGGCTACTTGTGACTTTGGCCTCTGTCCTCTGACCTCCTCAGCTGCTGCCTCTTCTCAATTCGGTGCGGCTAGCGCCACCCCCAGTCATAAAAAGACGCACCTTTCAGGTAGACGCCTTCTCTTGATGCACTCAGTGACTTCTGCAGGGAAGGCTTCCAGGAGGGGGAGGCCAGCCAAGCTTCAGGCCCAACAGGGCAGTGTGACAAGAGCCCCAAGCTTACATAGGGTCAATTCCTCCATCAGATATTAGACCAGGGATTCTCAACCCTTTTTGTGCCATGGACTCCTATGGCAGTTTGGTGCTTCTCAGTATAATCTTTTTAAATAATTGAAGGATATGTTAAATTTCAGTTAGAGGTTAATGAAAATCAAGATGTTGGGTTTTTTTTCCATATATGTTCACAGACCCCTTGAAATCTCTTCACAGACCACTTGGGGATCCATGGACTCCAGGTTAAGAATCCCTGAGCTCTATGGGCTCTTTCAGTTCTGAATCCTGTAATCCAATGGGGTCTGGTCATGACATCCTTTCCCTCTGACTCTGGTATCAAAGCTGGTGAAAGGCAGAGCAGCTGGGTGCTTTCAGTGTTTAAAAAACCCCAAAAACTTAAACAAGCGATCAGCCAAGCTGCCAGAAGCCTCCACCCCTACTTAGGGTATGGAATGTTTGAAATTCTATGGTACTTTAAGGTCTACAAAGCACTTTCCTTAACAATAATTATTTGAGGCAGGTATTATTCCTCCTTTTACAGATGAGGAAACTGAGACTCAGAAACATGAAAGGACTTGACTATAGTCAAAGCTTGTAAGGAGTATAACCAGGTATCCTAATTACAAGTCCTTTTCTTTTTTTTTTAAATTTGAAATGACTTTTATTTTTATCTTTAATTCAATTTAATTTTATTTTTAGTTTCCCACACATTGAGAAAGCAAGAAATAAAAAGGCTGCTAAAAATATGCAGAATCAAGCAAAACAAATCCCCACATTAGTCATGTCCAAAAAAAAAAAACCCCAAACCCCAAACCTCTGCCTCAGTGTGTTCCCTGCACCCACCAGCTCTCTCTGGAAGTGGATAGCATATTTCATCAGGAATCCTCCGGCACTGTGCTGGACTCCATTGTCTTGAGCTGAGTTCCCAAGTCTTTCATGGTTTTTTTGTCTTCTTTCCATGACACAGCCTTTGTTGCTGGTTGGTATAGTTTGGGACTCAAAATCACAGGCCACCTTGTGGGGCCATAAGAAGAGCATTTGTGGATTTGGGGCCAGAGAGAGGACTTTAGGTTGGATCCTGGCTCTAATGGTCACTATTTGGAAGCCCAGGCAAGACCTTCTTCCCCTCTGGGCCTCTGTAAAATGACGGGGGTGGGCCAGAAGACCTCTAAGGTCCCTGCCAGCTCTAAGCCTCTGACCCTCAGAGCTGGAAAGCCATTGTCCCAACATGAAGGGGGCTTAGAGCAGGGGGCAGTGGGAGTACCTACAGTCAGGAGAGCCAGCAGCCCACTGTCTGGAGGGCTGAGAGCCCAGTAACCTAAATAAACATGCATCTCTGTAGTGTCCAGCAAAACCGAAACCAGAGCTCTAATCAATGACTAAAAATACTGAGGGACATCTGATGCATGTGTTACCTGACCCTGGTATGGGCCAGCCAAATCCTAGACAGCCTTTGGGCACTCAGGGACCTTAATCCAGGCATCATTTGGTGGTGAGCAGGGATCTGGGCTCACAGACCAGCTTCAGAGCGGCGCCACTCTTGGCCAGGCCCATTGGCCTCGGAGGCCCCTGGTGTGTCAGGAAATCTCTCGGCTGCTTTCTTTCAGAGGGGCTGCAGCTGGGACTGTGGGTCTTATCTCATGGCCTTCCAAAGTTGCTCTGTCCCAGAGCAAGGCGAGGGAGGGCAGGTGATGAGAGCCAGGAGGCTAAGGCCTGACTCCCTCACTCCCTCCTCATGGGACCTTGGGCAGACCACTCACTCCTCAGAGCCTCAGTTTCCTGCTCTGTAAGATGGGGAGAATAAGAATCCTGCCCTGCCTACCTCACAGAGTTCCTAGAATCATTGCTGTCCATCTACAAGGGCCTTCCGAGGCCATCTGGTCCACCTAACTCCTTTTACTGACACCCAGAGGAGACAAGTGACTTGTCCATGGTCGCATAGGAAGTAGATGAGACTTGAACCTGGGTTCTCTGACACCTTCTCCTATACCAGTCCTCCCTAAACTATAAAGTGTTAGGGTGGTGGGAACGTCCATTCTCATTCCTCTCTCGCCCTAACTGTGGGCCAGGAAGTCCCTTGGACAGTTATCATTATCAGCATAAGAAGGAAGTCCAGCATAATGTGTAGAGTACTGGCTACAGAGCCAGGACAACCTGCTTCTGACACATCATGTTTAATAACATAGATGATGCTACAGCCATAGAATATTCACATGTACATATCATTATATCATATTATTCCTCATTAAAGGAGTGATATATGAGAAGCAACATGATATAGTGGCTAGAGAGTCAGGAAGACCTGGGTTTGAGTCCCACCTGGGACACATTGGGTGGGTGTGGCCTGGGCAAGTGGCCCAGCCAACCCTCTGACTACAGGGTGTAAGATGGCCGCCGATGCCCATTGGTAAAAGAAGGCTCCCCGACAGTGGGCATCTTCCCTATGCTAATGAAATAACCAGTCTGGTCCAAATACTAATAGAGTCTCACCCTTGTACGGTGTTTACCAAGCTTTTCCCTTCAACAGTTCTACAGTCTAGATGATGGTGGCCGCTGACATTTTTATATCACGCTAAGGTTTACTAAGCCCCTTACATACATTATCTCATTTGATCCTCACAGCGATCTAAGATTCTTAGAGGGAGGGAGTGCAGGTATATTTGTCCCCATTTCATCGATGAACAAACCAAGACCCAGAGACCTGAGGTCACCCAGTGAGTTGCTGGACCCCAGGACGTCAGAACCCAAATCCAGGACGCTACCTACTAATGCTCGAACTAGTTCTACAGCCTGGGGTCGCTGATCACCAGCCCCAGCTCTTGGCCCTAAACCAGAAAGAGCCGGTTGTTTA
>NW_020954625.1:4785199-4817251 GCF_900497805.2 Vombatus ursinus | reverse complement strand
CACACACACACACACACACACACACACACACACACACACACACACACTGTGCTTGGCTTCCCCAGGGGAATGCACGGGATGGTCTTGCCACCTAATCATAGCATCATAAAATCTCCAGCTGGGCAGGGCTTTCAAGATCATCTCAAATCAGTTGGGATATTTAGCCCGGAGAGAGCAGACTTGGAGGTGGGGGTGGATGGCGTTGCCATATTCAGGTGGGATGAGATTTTTTTTTCTGCTTGGCCCCAGAGCTCAGAACAGGAAGCAATGATGAGCTGATTGGGCTACAGAGAGACAATGTCCTCTTGACATGAGGGAAAACTTCCTTTCCAGTAGACTTGTCCTAAAGTGGACTGGGCTGCCTCAGGAAAGCTGCAGGGGATCAGGGCGAGAACATGGAATTCGGAGCCAGGACACCCAAGCCAGGCACTTCACCAGATAGCATAGGTGACTAGGTACTCAATGTAGACAGCACTGCTTCTGGAGTCAGGAAGAACCGAGTTCAAATCCAGCCTCAGACGGACACTTCCTAGCTGTGGGACTCTGAACAAGTCATTCAGCCTCTGTCTGCTTCAGTTTTCTTATTTGTAAAGTGGGGACGATAGCTCTTACTCCCAGGGTTGTTGTGAGGATCAAACGAGGTCATATTTGTAACATACTTTTTAAACCTTAGAGAGGTTTTAACTTTTAAGGCTTTTATTAGGTTTCTGGTCACTTTTATTAGGAGATGTGGAGCCATAGGCAAGTAAGCACCTTAATTTCTCTGCACCTCAGTTTCCTCCTCAGTAAAAATTGGGATAATTATAATCACAACATACCCTTAGTGCTTTGACCTTTGCAAAGTCCTCTGACTTGCTCATGGAAAAGGTTTTGCACTATCAAAACGTGTCACCCATCACAAGGGTTTTTTAGTGGACACTGGATGGCCACACGTTGGGAATTGTTGTAGAGGGAATTCCTAAGGTATGATAAGTTGCACTAATTCCCTTCTGAAGTCCCTTGTCACCCTGAGATTCCATGTGAGATTCTAGTCCTCTTCTCTTACAGGAGAGGAAGCTGAGACCCAGAGAGAGTAAATGAATGAATTACCCAGGGTTGAGCTGCTAATGGGATAGAGGTGAACTTGACCTCAGTTCTTCCAATTCCAGACCCCTCACCCTTGGGGCTATCATAGGCTACCTCTCAATCCCCCTTCTCAGTGGATCAAATCCTTGGAGGAGGACTGACCAGTTGGTCAGCAGAAGGGATTCCAGAGGAGAGGTACTAGTCCGTCCCCTCCCCCCAATCCCTTGAAGATGAATCTATGATCGAAGAATTTACAAGTTGGGAGGGACCTCAGCCATCTAGATCTCCTTTAGAAGGAACCTCAGGTGGACTTCGACATCGTCCAGTCCAACCCTTGACCAAAGCATTGAATCCCCTCAATAACATCTAGTTTTTGCTCCAGGACCTCTAGTGATGGGGAACTCGACACTGTCCAACATGAGCTGTTCCATTTGGGGCCAGTTAGAATTATTTAGGAAATTTTTCCTTGTATTGAGCCAGAATCAGCCTCTGTGTAACTTCCAACCACTGGTCCTAGAGTCTTGCCTTAAAATGGAAGGCCAATTTAGGCCATTGAAACTGATTGTTCACTTGAGAAAAAGGTCATTTTCTTAAGATTAAGAAAATGAAGCCACAGCGCTTCCCCACAAATTTAGTTCAGAGAATGACACTGCCTAAGGTGGCATTAGCAAGCATCTCTGTACCTTCCTGGGCCAGTCAGACCTCACTTACTGGAACCAGTTGGGAAAAGGCCAGTCTGGGAGTGCCTCCCTCTGCCCACATCCCCTTTTGGGGCCTGGCGTTCCTGGCTCTCCTCCTCTGACTGCCACACTCCTTTCTGCATGTGATCACCAATATCACCTTCCTCACAATCATCACCATCACTTTCATCATCACCTTTGGAGGGCTGAGGCTTCCCTGGGTGCACAGCACAGTGGTGGGAGCCCCCATCACTGCTCTTCTAACTCCGTGTTTCCATGAACCTCAGGGTGAACAGGGACAAGCAGGCATCCAAGGCCCCCCTGGGCCACCTGGTCCCCCTGGACCTTCTGGACCTATTGGACCTCTGGGTAACCCGGGAGAGCCAGGGCCCATGGGGCCACCCGTAAGTATGATCATCTTCTCCCCATTCTCCTCCCTGTAGCTTCTCATGCAGCCACTGAAATGGAGACTAGCTAACTCCTCCCCAGCCGCCAGAATGGCAGGAAGAAACCTAGCTGAGGACCAGTGAACTGGGGGTAGCCTTTCGCCTTTCAAAGCGTTACCCTGAAGAAATGCTGGTATCATTCCAGCAGTTCATGGGTTTGATCAGGGGCCTGCCGAGGGAGGCGGTAACATTCAGACGAGGAGTGTGACCAGAAACCAGACCAGGATCCAGCCAGTCGGTCCCTGCCTCCCAAGGCCGAGAGGCTGGCTTGAAAACAATCTCTGGTGTTGGGTTCAGCTAGAAGTGAAAGGAGGTATGGGCACCCACAACCGAATCTCTCTAATGATCTCTTTGTCCCACTCTTGGATCACAGGGCAAAGCAGGAGAGCCAGGGAAGCCAGGCAAGGATGGAAAGGTATGTTTTTATGCTGTTCTTTGGATCTCTCTGCCACCTGGGTGGCACTGCCACAAGGGTACTGTAGCACCTGGAGGGAGCCCATTGGCCAAGAGAAAGAAGGACAGGAGGACACAAGAACCACTGGTCCAGAGGGGATCCAATGGAGAGGTCATTTAGGCCATTCCCCTGCCTCCAACTACAGATCAAATAGGAATGTTACTAGGACCATGGGTTTCCAAAGCCCCCTTATTGCAAGTCACATTCTTATGATTAAATGCCAGTATGAAAGAAGAAGATGGACAATCCCTAGGAGAGACAGGAGGGTGTGGACCTTGGAACCTGGAGACTGGGGCTCTGTCATGTCACATTTAACCATTCTGAGCCTCAGTTTCCTCAGCTGTCCAATAGGGATAATGATAAAACTAATATTCTCTACTCTATAGGGTTACATTTTTCAAGCCTGAAAGTGCTCTAGAATTCAGACTAGTCCAGTCATTTCCAAAGATACAGTAATCTAACCTAGTTCAAGCCCCAGGACCCACCTATTGATTTTGTAAAGCTTCAGGTCCAGGGCAGATCACAATAATCATGTGAGCCCAGGGCCCAGCCCATGGGAGCCATCTTTCCTCTGGTTCCGGTCTTCCATCCCTACCCACCATGGCTCCCAGTAGAGTCAGCATTCTTATCCTCTCCCACATTCCCTGCTTGTCCCTTGGAAATGTCCTTCACCCAAGAGAGAATGCAGCCCTCCCTTCCAGGAGAAGGTGGGAACAGTTACCAAAGAAGGGGCCCTTGGGGACTTGAGTGCATTCAGAAATAGCTTCAGGAAACCACAGCTGCTGGAAGAAGTTGGTTTTTAGGAAAGGGTCTGAACTTGGAAATAGGTAAGGCTGGGGGAAGGGAAGATGTGGGGAGGAGAAGTGTGGACTTGGACCAAACCAAACCGTCCCATCTCCAAAGACGACCTCACCCATTTTCATGGAAAAAGCATTCCCCTCCTCCAAGGAGCTCCCTGTGGGACTTCGAGTGAGGCCCCTCCCCTCTCAGGGCCTCAGTTTCTTCACCTATAAAAGGAGAAGGTTGGGTCAAATGATCTCCCAGGTCCCAAAGACCTCCATTGACTGGGAGCTCACCACTCATCCAAAGAGAACAGGGAGCAACATCCCCAAAGTTTCCATGCCCTGTTTAATCAGAATGCCTCCTCTTGACACTAATTCAGCTTCTAAATGCCTTATAAATACGTGTTCTGCCCTGAGGAGCCTCTCCAGGGTCTGAACACACCCTTCAGTTTTCTTTCTCACCCAAAATAACCTATGCCATTGCAAATCACTTAGGGAAGAAAGACTGTCTCATACTCTGCTCCTCTTGTCACCCACAGGGTTTACCTGGATCTCCTGGACCAAAGGTGAGAGCAATGAAACAGTCTGGTGGCCTGCAGTCGATAGGGAGAGACTGGAAGGAGGATGAGGGAAGGAGAAAGACACACAAAGAGAGAAAGAGACAGAGATGAAAGACAGAGCAGAGATAGGGGAGGGAAAGAGAGAAAGGAGAGACAGAAGAAAGGGAGAGAGAGAGAGAGAGGAAGAAGAAGAAAAAGAAAAAGGAGGAGGGAGGGAAGGAGAAAGACACACAAAGAGAGAAAGAGACAGAGATGAAAGACAGAGCAGAGATAGGGGAGGGAAAGAGAGAAAGGAGAGACAGAAGAAAGGGAGAGAGAGAGAGAGAGAGAGAGAGAGGAAGAAGAAGAAAAAGAAAAAGGAGGAGGGAGGGAAGGAAGGAGAGAGGGAAGAAAGAGAGAGAGGAGAAAGAGAGAGCCGGGGTTGGTGAGATGAGGCTCTGAGACTCATGGCAGTGTTTCATCTGGCTGGTGGCATAAAGCATAACCCAGTCTGGCTAACATCAAAACCATCTAGGAAATCAATCAATTCCCTGGTATTCATTCAGCATCTGCTAATTACCTAGCCCCATACTAGGTGCATGGGAAATACAAAAGGAGTACAAGAAATGCCCATGTACTCAGAGAAACTGAGCAAATCAGAGAATGTTATAGCTGGAAGGGATCGCCAAGATTGTCTAGTCCAATCTTTTCATTTGACAGAAAAGGAAATTGTTATAAGAGCAGGAATCCTCTCTACATCATTCCTGACACCCGGTCATCCGGCCTTTGCCTGAAGACCTCCACTGACTGGGAACTCACAGCTCGTCCAGAGACAACAGTGATGGATGTCTCCAAAAGTTGTGCAGCCAAGGGGTGCCATGCTTGAGTCCAGGTCTCCTGACTCCCAGCTCAGTGCTTTTTTCCTTTATCACACTTTGGTAAAACAAAAAGATTGGAGCACATAAAACAAGTAAATTACAATATATGTCAGAGCCGAAAGAGCCTGTGGAATAATGAAAGATTATTATACTTAGGAACTATCCAAGAACAAGCTAAAACTAGGCTATGGCCACTGGGGCTTTGCCTCAGGGTACAGAATTCTGCTAGTACTAGTCCTGCCACATATAAACAACACAGCTTAGCACCTAGTTAGCAAGAATAATGTGAGCCCCTTCCCCATCCCTGGGCAATAGCGTCTCTAGCAGTAGCTTCACCACTCCTTCCCCCCTCCCTCCTCCCCACTCCCACCAACTCCATCTGGGTGCTTGCTTTATGCCATTTGCCCTAAGGGTGATTTGTGATATTTGTCCTGAAAGCCTTAGTTATAGCTTTGCTACAGAGACCCTCTAGTCCACCAACCTCAATTTAAAAATGAGGTAATTTAGCCCCAGAGGAGTGGAATGGTTTTCTCCATTGCATAAGCTAGTAAGTTAAAGAATCAGCATATAGACTCAGGTCTTCTGATTGCAAATCCGAGCTCTCTGTCCCCTCTACTCTGGAATCTTAAAGTTGAATCATAAAGATGATTAGACATCATCTAATCCAACTGTCTTATTTAATTCATGAGAGAATGGAGGCCTAGAAAGCCTAAGTGATTTGCCCAGGCTCCCACAGCTAGTCTGGGTCAGAGCCAGAACCCTAGAATCTGGATCTCGACTCCTGATCCAGTTGGTTTTCTGCTATACCTCAGCTTAGAATAGAAAAATGTCATATCCAGAACCCAAAGGAGGGAATCCAGATGTTAAAGAACAGTAAAAGGGAAGGAGTTGGGTAGGCTTGTAATGGTGGTAGATGGAATCTGAGCAGGGCCTTGAAGGACAGATAAAATTTGGAGAGGTTGGGAAGCTGCCACTAGTGATAGGACTAGCAAGAGGGTAGTGTGTGTAAGCAGTGGTGAGGAGACCAGTCTAGCTTCACCTCCAGTTCCTGACCTTTAGTTTCCATATTCCTAGAATGATTAATCCAAATGGGTACAAGTAGAAACAGAAGGGAAGAATCTCACTTGTTCAGGAAGACTATGATGAGGCTCCCCCATTGGCTTGACATGGGGAGTCATTGTTTTAATGGTGGTGATGAGTCAACAGTGTGACATGGCAGGTCCTTAGGATGGTTTAACTGAGTTTAGGCTTCAAAGTATCCAGAATGAGAGAGGCAATCATCCCTGTGTCCTCCACCCGTGTCAGAAGCCATTCGAAATATTCTCTTGAGTTCTGGATATCACATTTTAGGCATCCATTGGACAAGATGGCCTCTCAGGTCCCTTCCAACTTAGGTATTTTGTGAGGAAGCACACTGTTGAGAAGGACATACAGAAGGGGTTGACTGGGGTGGAGAGAGAACTGGAAAGCATACCAAAGGAAATGGGAATGTTTAGCTTACAGAAAAAATACTTAAGTGGGAGAAGGGACAGAGGGGAGAGGAGAGAGATATCACGTGAAAGAGGGATTAAACTTATTTTGCTTGGCCCAAGGACAGAACTAAGAGCAATAGGGGAGCAGATGTAGGGAAGCAGATTTCAGCTCAATATGAGGGGAAACTTCCCAATAATTCAAGCTCTTCCCAAGGAGATGAGGCTTTCTCCGGAGCCGTGAGTGCCCATGCACTGGAGCTCTTCCAGAAAGGTCTGAATGACCCACCCGGCACAGATGTTGACAAGTTCACACACAGATTAGACCACATGTATCCCGAAGTCTATGGGGCCAAGAGCTGGGTGAGAAAAACAAATGGTTGTCTCTGGCAGGCAGTCATCAGAGTCTCCAACCTAGGGCCAGCTCACCGAGTAAATGGCTTTTCTCTTAGCTCATGAGCACCGTCATCCTAATGGACTTTTCTTTGTCTTGGCAGGGAGACCCCGGAATTCAGGGATATCATGGACGAAAGGTCAGGGGGAAGGAGGTGTGGGGCGAGTAGTGATGGGAGGGATGGGTGGTGTGGGGGAGCAAAGGGGGCACAGCCAAAACAAATGTTTACTAAATGTCCTGAGTGTTGACTACTCATGACTCAGAAACTGGCACCGCGAATAATGTTTAACCAGCTGATTGGAAATATTCAGAGGTTTAAACTCTCAGATCTTCCCAGCACTATCCCCCCACCCCCCACCAATGTCTCCCCTCACTTTTGATGTACTGGAAAGAGCCTGAACTGGGAGTCAGCAGACCCGGCTCCTATTTCTTTCTCTATGACTCACTTGCTGTGTGCCTTCTCCGGGCCTCAGTTTGCTCATCTGTAAAATGAGATTGGACCAGGTGATACCTGATCACTCTTCCAGCTCGCCCATTCTGTGCCTATGGCATCACGCATCATGGCAGATGGTGCCCGAGCCTTTGATGGAGGCAGTAATCTCCTCTATAGTTTGAGAAGGTTGTAGTGTAGTGGAAAGAGTGATGGATGAACCTGGAGTCAAGAGATCCGGGTGCAAATTTGGGTTCTGACTCTTGATGGCTTTTGAATGAGGAATAATGCCATGAACCTCCCGAGCCTTATCTGAGAAATGGGGATGATAACAATCAAACTGCCCAGCCTCCCAGAGTGGCTGGGAAGAAAGCTCTCTGCAAATTCAGGAGATGAGGCCTCAGGGTACCCTGGGACAAGGCCTAGATTTGAAGTCAGATCACCTTTTTGTCACAAGATTACCAAACTTTCCTTTTTTAAGAGGATTACTAATTGTGCTAATAACTAGGTTTAGTCGTGCTTTCAAGGTTTGCAGCACTTTACAAAAGATACTTCATTTGATCCTTACAACAACTCTGGAAGACATTTCACCTCTGCCTGCCTCAGATTCCTCAACTGTAAAATGGTACTAATAACAGCACCTACCTCTCAAAGTTGTTGTGATGATCAAATGAGATAATACTTATAAAGTGCTTTGCAAACCTAAATGTGCTGTAAAAAGTTAGTTATAATTATGACAATTCCTTTGTACTCTGCCCTCATCAAACTTTATCTGTTGTAGTATGTTCTCCTATGGTTTAAGTAGGACAATGATAAGCTGGGAAGTGTCCAGAGAAGAGCAGCTAGGGTGGGGAAGGGTCCAGGTCAGGATTGGCTGAAGGACCCGGGGATGGCTAGCCTGAAGAGTAGACCCCATAAGGACATGAGAGCTGGGTTCACGTGTTGGGAGCGCTATTATATGGAAGAGGGATTGATTGGCCTTGCGCAGATGGACCCAGAAGGGCAGATGACCGGGAACTATGGGTGGAAATTGAAACGAGAGCAATTGAGGTTGGATGTCAGGAAAAAGCCTTCAGCTGGCTAGAAGGGTTCCCAAGTGGACTGGGCTGCCTTGAGGATGGACTCTTCATCCTTGGAGGACTTCACGCAGAAGCTGGAAAACCGCTAGTCGGAGTGTTAGAGTGGGAATTCCTTTGGCATATGGGATGGCCTAGAATGGCTCTGGAATCTCTTTCCACCCTCAAATTCTGTGCTTCTAAGGGACATTTCAAATCCCTTCCCTTTCTGAATCTGATTCTCTGAAACGTGTTATTCTTCTTAACTTTGCCCATTCTCGATGGCCCTGATAGGGAATGACCTTGCCCTTCCGGCACATCCTGGGGACCCTCCAGGAGCTGGAACCTTTGGGGAGTCACCTTCAGGTGGGAACTTTGAAGAAAGGAGGCAGGAAGCAGAAGGAACACGGAGGACAAGAAGGAAAGAATGTGAGGGGGATGGCGTAGAGCACCAGAGACGTGCATTCTTTGCACCCCATAACGAGGCGGGCTCCCATCACCGCAGCATTTTATGGAAGGCAGGCGGTGAATTGGTGAGGCCTGAGAGATCTTTAATTAGTTCTGCATAAACTGAGAAGTTTGTGTTATGCCAGGAAGTGAAAATTATAGCCCCCGTGGATTCCTACATCCATTCATGCAAGCTCACAAAATTTACTACCTCCCCTTTCTGCAAACTGTCGGTTTTCCCATTAGCATCATCTGACACTTTGCAGAGAGAACAGGGCTCTGGGGCTGGGAGGCGGCCACCATGGCCACAGTGGCTGGGAGGCATGTGTACCTGCCGTCAGAATCACCACTTCCTCTTAATGGCAGCTGGGATGTTTGCTCACCCACACAGTAGCTGACTCTATAAAGAAGTAGATTTAGAGTAAAGATGAGGAAAAGCTTCCAAACGATGAGAGCTGTCAAAGAACAACGTGCTACTTGAAGGGGTAGTGGCTCTCTCCTGCTAGGAGCCTGCAAGCAGAGGCTAGAGTGCCGTTTGTTGGAATTGTCATAGCAGGAACTCCCTTTCAGGTAGGGACCATACTAGATGGTGCTTGAGCTCCTCTCTGGAATTCTGTGGCTTTGGGTGATGGTTCACCTTAGTTCACAGAAAGGCATAGACCAGATATGAACTTGTATGGACCTAATATGTGATTTTATCATCCAGTGCGGTGGCTCACAGCCTTGGGAGACGCCATGGAGTTGGGCCTACCTTATAACACTTCCTATTCCTGGAACACTTTAAGGTTCAGTTTTACAATAATCCAATGAGATAGGTACTATAATTATTCTACCCATCTCACAGCTTCAGAAACTGAGACTCAAAGAGATCACAAGATCGCAGGATTTAGAGCTGGGACTTTGGGGAATGTCTTGTCCAGCCCTTTTATTTTGGGCAGAGGGGGCATATGGTAATTAACAGAGAAGGTACTGGACTTGGCAGTGAGAAATACTACAACTTGACCACAAGTTTGTTACAAAGAATAGGGGGCGAGGAAAGAAATGGAAGCAAGAGAAAATAAATGCTAGTTAGTTGGAAAAAATACATTTTTAAAAAAGAAGACCTGGGTTCAAATCCTACCCCTAACACTCCCTAGCTGCCTGACCCTAGACAAGTAGTTTAACCAATATGAGTCTCAAGGCCGCCATCTGTAGAATAGGAAAGATGGGAGGGATTGTGGTATTCTTTGAGTTGATCTGGTACACATACAAAAGCCTAAAGTAGAGTTGATAAATCAAAATAAATTAATAAAAAAATTTTTAAAGCCTAAATTGGGGCGATCATCTAATAACACTTATAAGGAGAGCCCAGGCCAAGGTCACCTTGGAGTCAGTGGCTCCAGAAAAATGTGACTCCCCAAGAGAAGTCTCCAAGGGGAGCTTCCATTGATCCAAAGAAAAAAGCCAGGTTGAAGAAGATGGGACTGAGAAACATGGGGACAAAAGACCTCATGCCCACCAGCATCTCCTTGTCTAGAAGAGGGAGGCTGTAGAGGAAATGGACAGAAGGACAAGAAGCATGGGCAGAGTGGTCAGGGGAAGGAGACTTGATGGGGATTCATAGGTGGGACCTAGGATCTATAGCATGAGGGAGCTTCAGAGAACATCTAATCCAACTTGGATTTTACAGATGAGGAAACCTGGCCCCCTTGAGTGGAAAAGACTTGTCCAAGGCCCTACAGTGGTTGGGAGTATAGCCGGGATGCCCACTGGTCCTCTGACTCCTCATCTCATGTTCTTTCTCACTATGGTGCACTACCTTTCTAACTTCCTGCAAGATTTGAGAGCTCTGATGGTTCTAATTTGGCCCTGGAGTTCTGATGGAACATAACCCAGACCAAGGCTCCTGGGAGAAGAGTGTGGAGTACTGGAAAGAGCCCAAGAACCAAAGTCAGGAGAAATGTGTTCAGGTCTCAGCTCTGATAATGAAATCTCATGTGGGCCTCAGTTTCTTCATCTGTAAAATGAGCTGGAGAAGAGAATAGCAAACCCCTGTAGTATATCTTTGCCAAGAAACCCCCAAATGAGGTCGTAAAGTCAAACACAACTGAAACAACCGAACAACAACAAGAAGAAAATGGCAGTGGGGGCTACAGAGTGATTGTCAGACGGACTTTAGGAAAACCTCACTGGAAGGTGTGTGGAGGATGGATTGCAGAGGCGAGACTATGGAAGCAGGGAAACTGGCTAGAAAGCTATGATGCTGGTCCAGACAAGAGGGAATGAAGACCCTGTTTGGGATGGAAGCCTGTGAGTGTAAAGAAGAAGAAAGATGGGCTTAGATGAGAAGAGAAAGGAGATCTAGCTACTAACCATTATAGAGAGTTGAATGACAGGGTTTGTTGAATTGAATTGAACTGAACATTGTGGAGCTAGCTTGTCAAAGTCCTTGCTTTATCCTTTCCCTGGCATGCATAGCGTTGCCAACATGGATTGGTACATCACCTGGTCCACGTGGGTCCTGTGCCCTCTTATCCTGTACCACTCTGTTCTGCATCCTTTTTTCTGCCTGTCCAGGACCAGGAAGGCAAAAAGGGCTGCCATCAGGAAGGCGGATACCTTCAAAAAGAGTCATGAGAATTTCTTTCTTAGGAGGAAAAAAGGTGAGAGGGTCAGGAAAAGTGAGAAGAGAAGCCGGGCACTAGTAATAGACATTTTCTTGGTGTTGGGAAGGCTGCCTCCATAGAACTATGGGGGTTACAAGAGGCCTGTGGAATAGCCAACCACTTGGGTTTTGATTCACCAGAGTTAGTAACTTGTCCCAGTAACTTGACCAAGAATCAAAAACCATTAGAGTTGGCCAACAAGGGAAACTGAGGTCACACAGCTAATCAGTCGTAAAGCCAAGGGGCTGAGTGTCTTCCCCGACAGTCTGCTAGTCTTTCCACTTCACCTCCATGCCTCTCCCCACGTCCTGTGTTGGGTGGGATTTGGGTCTTGCCAAAGGCATTTTTTCAGTCTCCGAAGTTGGCTAATGATTTGTTATGTTCCTCCCTCTTCCTTCCCTTCCTCCTCCCATCACCACCCCCGCCTGCCGTTGGACGGGACGAGTCTGGCATTTTTTATTTTCACAAAGGCTGGTTAGCCAATATGTCAGGTCTCAGCCAACACAGTGAGATCAAAGCTGAGGTTTGGCACCAGACAGACTCCTGCTCAAGGTTCCCCTCCCCTCCCTGGGCTAACTGATCGTCCTGACTCACCAGCCGCGTGCGCGCACATGTATGGCTA
This sequence comes from Vombatus ursinus, assembly GCF_900497805.2. Classification (NCBI taxonomy): domain Eukaryota; kingdom Metazoa; phylum Chordata; class Mammalia; order Diprotodontia; family Vombatidae; genus Vombatus; species Vombatus ursinus. Next base: position 4,805,345 of record NW_020954625.1, on the reverse strand, counting down.
TGCACCCATGTGTTATCTATTTGATCACAATTTATTGTGCCAATCTATTTAAAATATGTTACAAGACATAAAGTATATTTAAAACATTACAACCTTGGCCAGCTTTCAGAGACTTGGAGTATATCATCAGACCATAAATTCCAAATATCTGAAAGGCTGGCAATAGTTTATCTCTGACTGTATCAATACTTGTATTTAAAGGCATGCAACGTGTGCAATGCATTTGAAGTGAGCGGCTATTACAGTATGTGGAAGCAGATTTTTCATAGTGCACCATTAATCAGTGAGTCCTCTAATCATCCCCAAGATACATTAGGCATAATTGGCACCCCTATCAGATTTCCAGATGGCATAAAGCTGGAAGGAATAGCTAACATGTTGGGTAGTAGAATCTGGGACCAAAAAATCTTGGTAGGCTGGAACAAGGGACCAAATCTAATAAGAGGAAATTTAATGGGAAGAAGTATAAAGTTCTGCGCTCAGACCCAAAAAAAATCAGGATGGGAAAAGTATGTCCAGGTAGTAGGGATCACTGATGAAAAAGACCTGGAAACTCTTAGTGGACCACAAGTTCCATTTGCATCATCAGTGGGACACAGCAATCAATCTTAGGCTGTACTGTGTCTTAAGTGAAGGGACCCAATAAGCATTTATTTTATCCAAACGATGACCCTAAAGGAGAGAGTCTATTCTAGGTATGAGGGGATGGCCAGTGAGAAGACACAGAGGTAGCTAATGGAATGCTGAGTTCAAGAAACCACCAATTTGGCCAGAATATAGAGAGTGTAAAGGAGAGAAAAGTACAATAAACCTGGAAAAGTCAGCGGCAGTAGGATCGTAAATGGGCTTTAAATGCCAAACTAAGTTTGTCTTTTTACCACTGAAGGTCTGAGCAGGGGAAGGACGTGGTCAGACTTGTACTTCAGAATTATTATTTTGGCGTTTGCGTGGAGGATGGATTGGCGAAGGAAGAGGCCAGAAGCCGGGAATCCAATTAGGAGGCTGTTGCAATAGTCTAGCCGAGAGGTGATGAGAACTTGAACCACTGTGGTATCTGTGTGAGTGAAAAGAAGGCGACAGATGGAAGAGATGGGGTGGGGGCTCAATCCCTGAGACTTGGCAACCAGGTGAATGGGGGTTATAGTCCCCCTGCCCTCTGCCCTGGTCAGACCCCATCTGGAGTAACTTTGCTCTTGAGGCCCCACATTTTAGGAGGGACATTGACAAGCTACCCAGATGGGGGAGGGAGAGAGGAAGGCAATAACCAGGACACCACGAGGGAACTAGAGACTGGTAGATTCTTCAGGGGCTGTGAGTGACCCCTGGTTTAAAGCAACACTCCAGTGTAATGAATAGATGGAGCTCTAGTGTTGTATACAAATGTGGGGAGTCAAACATGAAGGTGACCCAAAGGGTGATGGAGAAGACCATGGTGAGTGGAAGTCAGCTGCAGCTTAGATCATCCGTGATGACTCAGGCTTAAGAGGTCGCCTAGGAAATGGATGCTCATGGCAGGGTTGGGCTGGGAGAGGAGCCATGCGGCTAGATAGAGGGCTAGCACACGGAAGAGTCCGTAGAACGTTGAGAAAGCTAGAGGAGGCCTCCAGCACCTTGGATAGGTTCTACAGAGAACAAGATACAGACAAGAACTAAATAGGATCCAAAAGGGAAGATGAGCTACAATCTTCACAGATGGAGGAAGCATTCTTATTATCCCACCCTAATCTGAGCCCGAGGCCTCAGAAAGGTAGAGGACGCTAGAGCTACAAAGTCCTTAGAGACCCTCTGGTCTGATTGCCCCACCTCTCCCCCTTCATTTTACAAAGAAAGAAACCTGGAAGGCAGGATGTGTTTGCCCAGTCACACAGCTAGTAAGGCCCAGAGCTGGAATTGGACCCTCAGGTCCAAAGCCAGTGGCTCCTTCCATCCTACTGCTTAGGTTCCCTGAGGCCCTGGCGGTACAGTGGAAATGATTGGGTCCCGATCTTCTGATGTTACTACAGAACTTTGGGCAAATTACTTGACTTTCCTCTGCCTCAGTTTCCTCAGCTGTAAAATAAGTGAGTGGGATTAGAGGGTCTCCATGGTCCATTTCATCTCTCAGTGCCTCTGGCACCTACCATAAATACGTTGACCAGAGGTTCACATTTTGTTTACCTGACTTGGTCCCGTGATTTTAGTTGTGGTTCAGTCATTTCTGTGTCCGACTGTTCGCTTCCCCATTTGGGGCTTTCTTGGCAAAGATACTGGAATGGTTCACCATTTCCTTCTCTGGTTCTGAAAAGAAATATTTCTAGGGGCAGCTAGGTGGCGCAGTGGATAGAACACCGGCCCTGAAGTCAGGAGGACCTGAGTTCAAATCCGACCTCAGACCAAACACTTGATACGTACTAGCTGTGTGACCTTGGGCAAGTCACTTAACCCTGATTGCCTCACTTAAAAAAAAATATTTCTAGTATTCATTCGACTTGTTTTTAAGCTATAAACATTACCTGAGGACCTCAGTTTTCCCATCCATAAAATGAAGATAGGAATTCTCCCATCTAATCATTTACACCAAAAGGCATGCAGTCAGTAAGAACTAGGACCTGGATCTCAGCCCCAAGGGAGAGCCTTTGGGTACTTTTAAGAGGATCCAAACCCCAGCTCTGTGGACAGCCCCCCACCTCAATGCCTCCTGGCACCTGCTTAGACTCAGCTCTCAAGTCCATCTACTCACTGGATCCAGAGTCGCCTCTTGGAGCCAGCCGCAAGACTGACTAATCTTAATTCAAATTAAAAGGCAGCAAAGTTCCCCCAAACTTCTGGCCTCCTTGGGCAGGGCTCCTTGCCCAGGTAATTCCCTCTGTCATCTTCAATCACACTGACCACTTCCTCTCTTGAATTAGAAAAAAAAAAAGCAAGCTGGGGGCTTAGCCAAGACTTGGGCTTCCTCACCCTTGCATGGGAACAGAGGTGAAGAAGGACAGCTAGAGGAAGCAGGCTCTGGAAGGGGAGGGGGGTGGAGGGAGGGGCGGACCCTAGCACCTACTCACGGGGCCCCTCACCGGAACAGTCTGTTCTGTTCTTGTCGTTCGGGCTGGGGGATGAGGGGTGCCTACAAGCTTTCTGGCCACCTCCCCTCCAGCCTTCACAGACTCCAGCCAGCCTTCCTCTTCCACTCCAGAGAACAATGAGTCTGTGTGAACCTCAGGATTCTTGGCCCCCACAGTTCCCATTCAGATTTTCTGTTTGTGGGTGGGAGGCCCTGTTTCTGAAAGCCCCCTAAGCTGCCTCTACTGAGGTATAGTAGAAAGAGCCTTGGACCAAGAGTCAAGAGAGCTGGGTTTGAATCCTGACTCTTGTCCTTACTACCTATATGGCCTTCATTAGGTCACTAACCTCTCCGGGCCTCAAATTTCTCATCAGTAAAATAAGGGAATTGGACTTCTAATTCTAATTGGGCTTCTAAGATCTTTTCCACCTTGGCTGTCTGACCTTCGATTTCCTCCTCCATAAAATGGGGATAACACACTATCTATTTCACAGGGTTGCTGTGGGGAAAGTGATTTATAAGCCTTGAAGTGCTATAGAAATGTAAGTTGTCTCTGGCATTGACCTTGAAGGCCTCCTTCCTTGATGAGTTTCCTCCCAATCCCCACCCTCCCAGGGCCGAGAGCAGCAGGGACTCCCAACTATAAATCACCCATTAGCCGGATCTCTCCCACAGGATGAGAAACGTGCGAGGGTTTGTGCATCATGGAGTTCACCCCTTCCTCCCTGTCATCCCCATGAAGGATGGCCCTTTCCATCTGGAACAGTCCCAGGACAGAGGGCCCATTGAAGCCAGAGCTTGGCCAGTTTGGCCGTTTCCTGAGACAGCCTTGTTCACAGGGCCCCTTCTTGTGAGTCAAAACATCCTGGGATGTCAGGCTAGAAGGAGAAGTCTGGCATAGCCTACTGATTCTACAGAGAGAGAAACCGAGGCCCATAAAGATGAAGGCCACACAGATAGATGGTACGCAGCAAAGATTTGAACCCAGATCACTACAAATCCAAGAATTTAGAATCGGTGGCTTTGTTGAATCTCAGCTGACGTTGAATAAGGCAGTTCATTTCTCACAAAATCTTAGAAATGGTAGGGGCTTCAGATGCCAAACTTTGCTGGAACAAAAGTCTCCTCTATATTATACCTGACCAACTTTTTTTCACCCTGTGTTGCTTAAAAACTCTTGTGAGGTAAATCCCCTCTCCTGAAAGGCAGACCAGTTCCACTTATGGTGTCACCTCCAATTGTTTGGAAATTTCACCTGGGCCTCAGTTTTCTGTAAAACGAAAGCTTGGAACTGGACATGGGCCTCAGTTTCCTTCTCTGTAAAATGAGGGGTTTATACTGAATGATCTCAGGATTTTCCAAGCCCTGATCTCAGCAGATTCCATGCCCAAAGGTTAAAAGTGACATGATATTCCAGTACATCTGAAAAGTAGCTACCAGGTTACAAGTGACGTATACCAATACATCTGAAATGTGGCTACTGTCCTTCCTAGTGCTAAGGGCTGGATGCACGCACAGGGAAGGCTTTGTTAAGACTTTTCTGAAGGACCTGCTATTAAACCTTTCTGGATGGAAAATTTTTTTAGGTAGGAAATGGAAAATCAGGGACATCTAGACAGGGCCTCATGTCAAAACATGTCATGGGAAAAAGCTTTATGAGTGGAAACTTGCGAAGAGGCCCTCACCCTGCCTGCCGACAGAATCAGAGATGTTGGAGCCGGATGGGACCCTTTGGATGATTTATTCCAAGCCTCATGTTCTGTGATTGAAAGAGCAGAGAGCCGGAGAAGAAGAGAAATTAGGAAATTAGTGGGAAAGACAGACTTGAACCCAGGTCTTTCTGCCCTGCCCAGCATTCTCTCAGCTATCCCATGCTTCCCCAAGGTCATTGGGTTGCAGGATTTAGAGATGGATGGGGCCTCAGAAGCACCTAGTCCAAACCATTCCTGAATGAGACTGTAGCCGATGAGTGGCCATCCAGGTTCAGCCCACCACCTCTTTCGGAGGTCCAGTCAACTTTTGGATGACTCTCAACGTGAGGAGGATTTCGATGATTTTTTAACTTAAATTTGCATCTTTGTACCCTCCATTCATTGCTCCTATTCTGACCTTGGGGGCCCAGGAGAACAAGTGTTATCGTCCTTCCACCTGACGGCCCTTCAGATCCATGAAAACATCTATAGCGTCCCTCTCCCCTACCCCCTGCCCTGAATCCTCTCCTTTCCAGGGCAACCTCTCCCATTTTCTTCAACTGATTAAAATACAATGAGAACTCTAGCCCCATCACCATCCTGTTTCTGCTTCTCCAGATGCTCTTCAGCTCAAATGTGGTACCTATGATTGAACATGGCACTGTAAGTGTGATCTGACCAAGGAAGAAAGAATACACCAAGATTATTCCCGCCCCCAGCCCATTGTCACCAAGTCCTGGACACTCCAGACTCTAGGCCTCTCATAACCCAACCTAAGCCTGTATCCTTGGACAACAGCTTGGACAAGCAGCTCTGAAGTCCTGTGAGGTCATCTAGGCTCACCCCTTTATTTTAGAAGTAACATTCCCAAGGACATAAAGGTAGTGGGTGGCACAATCAGGATCTGAACCTTTGTCTTTCAACTCCAAATCCCATGCTCTTTCCACTTTACCAAACTTTCTCTTGGATAAATAGTGGATGTAGCACTAGGCCTGGAGTCAGGAAGACCTAAATTCAAATCTGGCCTCAGACAGTTACTAGCTGTGTGACCCTGGGCAAGTCACTTAACTGTTTGCCTCAGTTTCCACATCTGTAAAGTGAGCTGGGGAAGGAAATGGCAAACCACTCTAGTATCTTTGCAGAAAACCACTGAAGAGTCAGACACAACTGAAATGACTGAACACACACACACACACACACACACACGTCATATACACATCTTCCCATGCACTTTCATATGTATCTCAGAGATTTTATTGAGGCACCTTTCCCTCCCCTCCCCACCTCTCCCCTCACTTTCTCTCCCCTCCCCTCCCCTCTCCTCCCCTTCCCTTCCTTTCCCTTCCCTTCTCCTCTTCTCTATCTTTTCCATCTCCCCCCGCCTCTTCCCTTTACCCTTAACCATAAGCACACTTGGCACATCTGCCTGTATTCAGAATGGACATTCCCTATTCCAAGCCTCCAGGTCAGAGACTGTTGTAAACCCACCACAGGCTTACTCTGACTCCAGAGAATAAGTCGCCCACACTTCCACAGGAGTGGCTAGAACAGATCTTCTCAAAGTACTTGGGATCATGACCTGGTGGATTGCTGCTTAGAGCCCAGAGCCCAGAGCAGAAGTTGGCTGCGGGCCCCCAGGCCTTCTGCCGAGCATTTATTCCCAGAGCAGTTGGCTGGGTGGGGCATGCCAAAACTAAGCAGTGAAGAGCTGGAGAAAGAAGCCAGAAACTTCCTCACTACCCAGGTCTTGGCCATTTCCCACCTAAAAACAAGATCCAAGCAGCCGGTGCACCCAGCCCTGTCCCACTCACAGCCCCAGGAGAATGAATTAAGTCCCATTCAGTCCAGATCCCTCATTTTACAGAGAATTAAAAGCCCAGGACTAGAGATGGGAAGCAGCTGCCCTAAGGTGGCACAGATAATAACACAAGTAAAGATCGAGATTCGAGGCCAGGCTCCAGTTAAAATCCACTGAAAATTAAAGGATAATTTAAATGATGACAGTTTCAATGTCCTCCTCCCCCACCCCCACCCCCAACAACCTAAAAAGGTGAGAGAAGGTAGGAAAAGGGAGGAAATAAGCATTTATGAAGTGCTTACTATATACCAGGCACTGTACTAAGCGCTTTACAAATATTTTCTCATTTGATTCTCACAACAGCCCTAGAAGGCAGGTGCTATTATTATCCCCATTTTGTTATTTGTACAATTTATTGTTATCCCCAGTTAAGAAAACCGAAGCAAACAGAAGGCGTCTTGTCCAGGTTTACACAGCTAGTAAATGTCTGAGGTGGGTTTGAACTCAGGTCTTCCGGAGTCTAGGCCCAGCCTCTATCCAGTGCTTTACCAGCTGCCTCTGCTTTTCTTATAAGGAGGAGAAAGCAAAGAGACAAGTCAGTTTCCTTGGTACGCTGGAGAGAATACTTGCTCTGGAGGTAAAGGGTCTGAGTTCAAATCTCCCCTGTTTTGTTATGTTACCTTGTGAGCCTCAGTTTCCTAATCTGTAGAATGAGGAGGCTGGACTCCCTGGCCGCTGAGAGCCCTCTCAGCCCTAGACCCAGATTCTGGGATGCTGTGATCTTAGGTGAGAACGTAAGCGGGCGAGTTGATTGGGCAAGCTGTCCTCCTTCCCCGTCTTGGCTCCCCGGGATGTTTCCTTTGTGTTCTCCTAGCGGAGGGGAGAATAAGCATGCAGTAGTCTTTCAGGGAGCCCCATAGAACTGAAAGGTCTGCAGGGTATGCCCATGAGAGAGGGGCCATCCAGACTGTCGAGGAAGCCTGGTGACCTGGCTTCCACCGGACGAAGGACCTCACGGGGCAGTGCTAGGAAGAGCCACGTTTACCCCACCCGTATGGCGCTAGCTGAGCAAGAGGTGCAAGGGAAGCAGGAGTGGGGAGTGGGAGAGATTGGGGGGGGGGATCTTGTGGCCAGACCTTCTCCAAGGATAATGGGGTCTCCAACCAAGGTCCTGTGCTTCCCCCTGCTGGCCACTGTAGGCAGATGGGACAACGGGGCCAGGCTCATTCCCGACTCCCTCCCAGGTAGATAGGTGGACCATCCCCAGAGTCCTGGGAGCAGAGAAGCACTCAGGAAACGTTGGCTAAGGATGAGCAGACAGTGAGTGGACCGACCTCATTTACAGCCTGCAGGTGGCACTCAAAGGCACAACTGAGGACAGTTCTTTCTGAGGCTTCTAGTACCCTCCCAAGGCACATCTGGCCCCAAATCACCTCAGCAAACATTTAGCAAACATCCACCGCACTCTGGGCTGGGCTCCAGGGCAACAAAGATGAAACAAAATACAGCTCTCAGCCTCAAAAAGGCTCTCAGACACTTACGAGCTATTCACAGCAACATTGTATGAAAATTGAAAGAGATAACATGTGTAAAACCCTCTGCAAAGCTTAAAGCACTGTAAGTCAGCTCGTATCGGTATTAGCCAGAGTAATAATAGTTATGACAATAATAACAGGAAGCAACCTGGCGTGGCAGGAAGGAGAGCTGGCCTCAAAGTCAGGAAGACCTGAGTTTGAGAACTACCTCTGATGCATGTTGTGTGGTCAGCTTATTTCTCAGCACCCCCAAAACACACTCTAGGATTCTTAAGTTGCAAAGTATTCAGCAATCTGCATCAGAGAAGAGATTTTCCTACACCAAAATCAACAGACAAAAAGTCCAAACAAACAAAAACAAAATAAAGAGCTTACTATGAGGGGATACCACCCGGACACACACACACACACACACACACACACACACGAAAAAAAAGCCTGACAGAGTAGGTTAGAGGAGAGGGTTAAAATAGAAAAAAAGTAAAAGGTCTCTTTTCAACTGTGGACTTCAGAAGATACTTCTTCATGAAGGTGGCCTGAACTGAAGGAAGGAAGGAAACAATCATTTATTAAATGCCTACTACGTGCCAGACACTGTACTAAGCACTGTACAAGTATCATCTCATTTGATCCTCACAACAACCCTGGGAAGTTATTATCCCTATTTTACAGTTGAGGAAACTGAGGCAGACAGCGGTTAAGTGATTTGCCCAAGGTCACACAGCTAGTAAATAGCTGAGGCAAGATTTGAATTCAGCTCTTCCTAATTCCAGGAGAGTCAAGATTTCCACAGGCAGAGATGAGTAGGGGGTGGGTTTCAGGCACTGGAGAGTAACAATATTAATAATAACAATAATAGTAGCATTTATATAGTGCTTTGAACTGTGCAAAGTACTTTAAATATTTGAACTCATTTAAGCCTTGCAACAGTCTTGTAAGTCAGGTAACATTACTTTATCACAATTTTACAGATGAGGAAACTGAGGCACAGAGGAGTTAAGTGACTTGCTCAGGGTTACACAGAATGGGAATATCTGGGGCAGTATTTGAACTCAGGTCTTCCTGACTCCAAATCTTGCACTTTATATATTCCACCATCTAGAATATCCTACCCAAAAGCTCAGAGGTTGGATTGAGATCGAGATCAAGAGTCAGTGAACTGTTCAGATGTCTTTCTTTTTATTATTTATATCCCCAGTCCTTAGCACCGTGCCTGGCATATAGTAGGCATTTGATAAATGTTTATTAGATTATTAGATTTTCCTAAATATAGAGTACGTGAAGGAGAATAGAGACTTTGGAAGGGCCTTGAACACCACACTAAAGCACCTGTATTTTGTTGTTGTTTAATTGTTTCGGTCATGTCAGATTCTTTGTGACCCCACTTGGGGTTTTCTTGGCAGAGATACTGGAGTGGTTTGCCATTTCCTTCTCCAGCTCATTTTACAGATGAGGTAAACAGGATAAAGTGACTTGCCCAAGGTCACACAGCTAGTAATTGAGGCCAGATTGGAATTCAGGAAGATGAGTCTTCCTGGCTCCAGGCCCAGTGCTCTATCCACTGCACCATAGGTAATAGTGAGCCATTGAAGGTTTTTAAGAGAGGAAGCATCAGGTCACGCCTGCACTTTAAGCAGATTATTCCTAAGCATTTCTTTGGAAGAAGGAAGGATTTTTGGAGGCAACCAGATTCAAGCTGGGAAACCTCCCTCCTTCCTGCTGCTGCCCAGAGGGAATTTTGAGATGTGGGTTTAGAGGAACTTGGTCATTTCCAGAATCAGAGGCTGACCCCCAAGGCAAGTAGGGGTGGAGAGGTCATGGAGACTAAATGAAAGCTATTCAGGGGTCTTGTTTTAGCTCCTCCCACAGACCCTGCTGACCTCACCATTGTCTTGAGGGGCCAGAAATGAAGAGGAGAGGAGGCAGGAACCAGCTGCAGAATCACCGTTTGGTGACTCTGGCCTTCAGGAAACAGGCAGTAATGACAGGCAGATTGCCTTAGCCCGAAGTTGTCAAATTGGGGGTCAGACCCCCGGGGCTTCCTGACCAAAGAATGGTGGCCTTGTTCCCCCATGCTCCTGCCCCAGCTGGACCACTGACAGATGGGGATTCATCTTAAAGTGCCTACTACGTGCCAGGTGGGATGTGAAGACAAAAATGAGATGGTCCCTGATATCAAGGAACTGATCATCTATCTGGGAGAAGCGGTGCATATACATTCAGTTGAATACAAAGAAAATGCAAGTAGTTTGGGGCGAGGGAGAGCCCTGGCCAGGGCTTCACAAGGAGGCCACATGTGAAATGGGACTTAGAAGAGGCAGGCATGAGGAGGGAGGGCTTTCCTGGCAGGGTGGGCAGTGGGTACAAAGGCAAGATGGGAGATGGGATATCATAGATGAGCAACAGAAAATGTGAATGGAAGATAGAGTTAATGAAGGGGAAGGATCAAAGACAAGCCAGAGCCAGAGCAAGAAACTTTAGATGCCAAACAGAAGAGTTGGTATCTTACCCTAAGGACAATAGGGAGGCATTGAGGTATCTTGAGATGGAGAGTGGCATGGTCAGATTGATGCTTTAGGCAGTGGGAACTTGGTCTCCTAATCTGTAAAACGGGTATAACAATGGGGTTGTGGTAAGAATGCAATGCATGGAAATGTTGAGTTACTGTTATCTGCGGATTGCCATCCTGTCACTCACCGCCACCATTTCCTCCCGTTCAACAAAAGATAATTGGTGATATTTGTACAGTAGGAGACTAAGCACTAAATCTGGAGGCAAGAGGACTTCTGTGATTCCCACCAGGGGTCCTTCCCCTCTCTGGGCCTCACTTTCCCCAACTGTAAAATGAAGATAATCTCTCCAGCTTGAAAATTATCCCTTCAGAAAAGGAAAACTGATTCTATCTCTTCTCCTAACTGACATCAGAACAATTCTGTTGCTCAAAAAAAAAAAAAATGATGGTCAGGTGATGAAGGGGATGTGGGAAGAATTGGAAGCCTCCACCAAGCCGACTGGGCAAGCTCCCATGATGTGAGTCAATCAGTCAAAAGGCATTTATTAAATCAGTGGGGACAGAGTGGGGGAGGGGAGCTGCCAGGATTACTCATCCCAAATGCAGGTGGCCCCAGAGGCCCCTGGACAGACGCCCAGATGTGCTGATGCCCTGTGGGAAGGACCAGCCCTAGGAAACAGGAAAGGAAGGAGCCTCTGGGAGCCTTCAGACAAAAAGATAAAGGAGCTGCTGCTGCCAGGCTCAAACAGAGGCAGCGGTGCTGGGCTTGGAATCCGAGAACCTGGGTTCAAATCCTGAATGTACTAGCTAGGCTTTCCAAACTTATTTTCTCATCCGCACAATGGGCATTCTAACACCTGCCCCATCCTCTCAGCATTTTTTAAGGATAGTTCTTTTTAAAACTGACAGCATTATGATGGTTGGAGGTAGGGCTTGGGGGCATGAAATTTCAGGGCAAATTGTAGGATTAGCAGCTTGCCTCCAGTTGCCTCTCCCTTTCCCTTGGCACAGTGGAAAGGACAGTGTCACTTACTATTCTGAGCCTCAGTTTTCTCATCTGTAAAATTGGGAGGATGGACTGGATTGGCTCCTGAGGTCCCTTCCAGCTCTGCCCCTAAGGTCCTAGGATCACTCCTTTTCTTGAAATGTAACAGATCTTTCTGGAGACTGTGCCATAATCCACTCCCTGGGAGTCGACCCGGGGCCAGACAAGCCCCTTGATCACACAGGGTGTAGAGGAAAGTGTCTTGAGATAGGATTTGGCATCACACTCTGATTTCAGCTCTTCTCAGCTATGGCACCTCTGAGCCTCAGCTTACTGCCCTCTAAAGTGGGTATGATAACACTTAGCCGTCCTATGTTGCAGGACCAGAGGAAAATGCTCTGCAAACTTTAATCTCCACGGAAATGTGAATTCTTCTTAAGATCATTGTTTCTATAAGGGACTGGCCCTGCTCTCTCTGGATTGTTCTGGGCAGGGCCTCACACTGCTGGTGGATCTTGGTGCCCAAGGCTCATGCCTCTATTCTCACTGTCATTTCTCATTTCTCACTTCAGGGGGAGAGGGGCATGCCCGGGATGCCAGGAAGGCCGGGACCCAAGGTACCTTTCAGAAGAATGGACTGAGCTCTGCTGGCTTCCCTGCATTTCTTTTCTCTCTCCCTCACTACCTGATCCCAGCTCTGACCTTAGCTTGCTCTGTATGTCCATGGGCGGGTCACGTTCCCATTTCTGTGTCTCAGTTTCTTCATCTGTAAAATAGACACACTAATAACTGTTGTGTCTCCCTCAGATGGATTGTAAGGAAATCACCTCATGTGTCCTAAAACCTGCTAGAAACTGGAGCTAGTCATTCTTATCTCTTCCTGAGATCCCTCTTCCTGAAGGGTCCATCTTGCTCTCAGCCCTCCACTTCCCTTGCTTGACTTCTGAGGAAATCCCCAAAGATCTGGCTTGATCGTTTTTCCTAGCCTTATTCCTTTCAACCCCAGAGTCCCAGGCAATCTGTCTGGTGGCTCTCTGGTTGACCAGTTGCCTTCTCTCCTCTGCCCTGAATCCCTCCCTGGGGATTCCCTTCTCCAACCTGGGAATCACCCTGGGACTTAAGAGACATCCCCCTCCCCAGGGACTCTGTGGGGCCTCAAGCTGGGGCACAGGGAAAGCCAGGGCACTCTCCAGAAGCCTGGCTTTTCAGGAGGGGAACCTAGCCCCACCCCTGCCCCTGGCCTGCTGCAGGGAGACCAGAAGAGACAGGGCTTTGGGAGGTGCGTGCATGGTATGAGTATGTTCTACTTTCTCACTTGTCTTTCTCCTTCCTCCCATAAATGTCCTTGTCTTTTCTCTCTGTCAGGGGGCTCCAGGGACAGCTGCCTTCGGGATGAAGGTCAGTTTGACTTTAAAACTTAATCTGGGAGGGGTAGGATCAGGGGCAGCACTAGAACAGTGCGGTCAAGGAGGAAAGGCTTGAATGAACTCAAATCCCAGCCCCTTACTTCCTGGGTGACCTTTACCTTTCCCATGTTCCCATTCTGTGCCTCAGTTTCCTCATCAGTAAAATGGGAATGATAACTCTTGTTCTACCAGCCTCCCAGGCTAGTTGAGGAGGAAGCACACTGCAGCTAGGGGGCACCAGAGTGCACAAAGCGCTGGCCCTGGAGACAGAAAGACCTGAGTTCAAATCCAGCCTCAGAAGCATGCTACCTGTGTGACCCTGAGCTAGTCACCTGGCTTTTCCGCCTCAGTATCCTCATCTGTAAAAATAGGGTTAATAATAGCACGTACTTCTCAGGATTGTTGTAAGGATCAAATGAGATAATATTCGTAAAAGACTTTGCAAGCCTTTGAAGCACTATATACATGCTATTGCTGTTATTAAATAGTTTCAGTCATATCCAACTCTCCTTGACCTCATTTGGAGTTTTCTTGGCAAAGATACTGGAGTAGTTTGCCATTTCCTTCTCCAGCTCATTTTACAGATGAGGAAACTGAGGTAAACAGGGTGACATGACTTGTCCAGGGTCACACAGCCGGATTAAACTCACAAGGATGATAATGAGCACTCATGCCTTAAGGTTTTCCTCATTCAGCATAAATTGATACAAATAGGCCCGTACCTCCCCCCATTCCTGCATACACACCCTCTCTTCTCTAATCCAGCTGACTCCTAACCAGGCTAGAACTTCCCCCAGGGATCCCAGGCCTCCTCATGGTACCACAAAAAGGATGCTGCTGCATGCGGAATCAGAGGACACGGGTTCAAATCTGACTTTGCTACTTATTACGTGTGCGAATCAGGGCGAGTCGCTTTGCTTTGGAGAACGGCAGATCCCTCCTCTGTGTGATGAGAGACTTGGACAGGAAGATCTCAGCTTTGCATTCCAGCTTAAAGTCTAGGATGTGGTCATCTGCCTCCCCTCAAAAAGGACTAGGGCTCCCCAAATAGCGAAGGAAATGCTGGAAGGCAGTAAGGATGAGTTACATCAGGGTTATTTTCCCATTTTGGAAAGCATTCAGCCAAGGCAAGGAGGCTTTTGGGGGATGCAGATCCACACTTCATCTATAACTTGTAGCCTCAGGAGGGCCTGTGGGCAGTGAGGGGTTGAGATGTTTGTCCAGGGTCACACAGGAGGTATGTGTCAAAGTCTGGATTTGAACTCAGGTCTTGGTGATTCCAAGATGATCCAGTGACTCTCCCTGGGTGCTGCTCTGAAAGGTCAGGACGTTCTCTGCCTCTGAATTTCTTTCCCTTTTTTCCTTCATTCCTTGTTTTCCCATCTTTCTTGCTCACAGGGTGAGCCAAGGTATTGCCATGGCTGGTTCAAGCTTCCCTGGCAGGGCTGCCCCCACAACTACAATTGCTCTGGGCTTTCTTGTCCTTTCCAAGTATCTGGGTGGGTCTGGGTGGGCACTGGTGGCAAAAGATGCCCAGCTCTGTAGCTCTGGACCTCCCCAGCAAAGACACCTGGTGTTTGCTGTTGGGTAGCAGACACCCATCTTTCTACCTCCCTCCCTCCCTCAGCTTTCATGGCCACTGATGTTGCCACATGTGGCCTCCAGCGCATCATCCTGGTAGCTGGTTCCTCCTTCCACTATTCTCTCCACGACACCTCTTACTCCCAGCCCAGTCCCTACATGTCACCCTACTAGGAGTAGCATTTGGATATAAGAACTCAAAAATAATCCCAATTATCCCTGAAGCAGGCTCTGCTCCCTTTTGCTTTCCCCCCTCCTGGAGCACCAGATTTGGAGTCAGAGGACCTCAGCTACTTACTACCTGGGTATGACTTGAGAGAAGTCATTCTCCAAAACTTAGCTTCTTTTATCGATATAGAATGAGAGGGTTGGATTAGATTAGAGGATGTGTGTGTGTGTGTGTGTGTGTGTGTGTGTGTGCATGCGTGTCTGATCTCTTTGGTGAAACCTGTGGATCCCTTCTCAGAATTATGCAATTGTACTGAAATAAACATGTGATTTTTTTTTCCAGTTCAGTTTTACAGACCACTTGAAATCTATTCACAGATGCCTTGGGTGTCCATTGACCCCAAGTTAAGAATCCCTGGATTAGATTGTTTCTAAGGGGCTTGGATTGAGTGTTGCAAATTGAGAAGAGTCTGCCTAGCTTGGGGGTACCCTTCCTGGTTTAGTCACGCTGCCAAAATAGTCCTGGGTGGTCAGGGGTCCAAAATACAGTGAGAACAAGTCACAATATAGAGTTAGGCACGTGGATCTTGGAGTTGAAAGGGCCAGATGCAGGGGTCAGTGTCTGAACTGGAAACAGGTTCACATAACCCATTCACAAGCATTTCTTAAATTGTCACTATGGCCAGGGACTGCTCCAAGCTCAAAAAAGAGCTGCCTCAAGGAATTTACTTTCTAATGAGGAAAGTCACTTATCTGAATAGACAAGACAAACTCAGAATAAATGGAAAGGTGACCTAAGGCGATTACCTTAGGATTTAGAGCCATTGAGGTTTTTCCCTTTGTTCTCCTACAAACTCACTTTACAAAGGAAGAAACTGAGACCTAGAAAAAGGGAAGTGCTTTGGCTAACATCATACAGCTACTAAATGGTAGATTGAACCACAGGGCCCCTGACTCCAAACCCAGTTCTCTGCACACTGTGCCACGTTCCAGGGTCCAAAAGGTCTTTCAGTTTGCCATGTCCGGTTGGTCTCTGTTCAGTTTTTTCTGAATCCCCTTCAGCTGGAGAGCTCCTGCCCTTGTCTCCATTATTGTTATCCGTGGAAATGGGTTTTAGCAGGTTACAGGAGCTTAAAGAGTCATAGGATCACTGTTGGAGATCAGAAGAAACCTTAGAATCCAACTGCTTTTTAAAGTTGGGGAAACTGCGGTCCAGAGGGCCTGAGTGACCCAAGGTCACATGGAGAGTAAGGCTATGAGGCAGGATTCAAACCCAGGTCTTCTTGACTTCAAGTTCAAAACAATATCCATCATACCCACTGCCATCTTCCACTGCAAAAAACAAAACAAAACAAAACCCAGAGCTCTAACATGACCTTTGACTACATAACGAGAGGCATAGTGCCCAGCACGAGGAAAATGATAACATACTGTCCTCCAGCTTGGTCAGACCACATCTGGAGGAGGGCATTACATTTGTGGTGCCAGATGTTAGGAAGGACTTTGATGAAATAAGCCGCATCCAGGAAAAGGGGACCGGTATGAGGAAGGCAGGAAGACAGGGAGGAAGGAAGGAAGGGAGGGAGAGAGGGAAGGAGGGAGAGAGGGAAGGAAGGACAGAGGGAGAGAAAGATTAAGCACTTACTGGTATGTGATAGGCACTAGGCTAAGTGCTTTATGCTAACAAGCATAAAGAAAGACAATCCCCACCCTCAAGGAGCTTACATTCTAACTGAGGAAAACAACACACAAAAGGGAAACTGAAAAGCAGGGAGGGAAGGGAGAAATCAGTTGGAGGAACCGGGGCTGTTTGAACCAGAAAAGAGAAGACCAAAAGACACGCAGTAGCTGCCTTCAAATATTTGAAGATCCATGAGGGAGAGAAAAGATTCCACGTCTTCAGCTTGGTCCTGAGGGTAGAAATAAGACCTGTGGATGGTTACTGAAGGAAGGAAGATTTAGACTTAGTGTTGGGGGGAAAACTTGGAGATAATAGAGTGAGCAGCCATAGGAGGTCTCAGTTTCCATCACTGCGGGCGGTCAGACAGAGGCTGACTGATCTCTTAGCAGGGATGCTATGGAGAGAATTACTGCTAAGCTAGTGGGCGTGGATCAGGTGCCTTCTGAGGTCTCCAGCTCTGAGATGCTGGGATTCCTTGAGTCCCTGGGGCTCGGGGTGGGACACCTCCTCCGTCTTCTCATCAGTGACTCTGTTTTCTTGCCTTGCCTCAAAGGGAGAGTCTGGAGCTTCGGGAATGCCAGGGCCCCCAGGTGTGCCAGGGAAGAGGGGGCAGAGGGTAGGACACTGTGTGTGGCTCATTCCCCCTCTGTTCCCTTCTACATGTGCCTCCCTCCCCATCCACGTTGGACTTGGATGTGACCTCCATGTGTGTGCATGCGGCCCCAGGAAGGGGAAGTGAGAGACAAGCTTGGCAAAGTCTCCCACTGCTGACACTAGAGATGCCCGGCGCGTCCCTGCCTGGCATTACCTGACTTCCTTAGGAGCTATTTATTGCCATGGGGAAATCAGAAGGCAAGAGGAAATGGTGTGTCCTTCTGTGCCCTTGGACACTGCCATCCACGGTCTTCCTCTCTCCCCTCCCAGTGTCTCACTCTCAGACTTGAATAAAGCAAATTCCCTTTTCATTGACCTTTGTGCATTTTAGGAGTAGAGGGGCTAAGAAATTCACTTTGGGCAGGCATGGGAGAGAATGGGGAGAAATCCTTGAGTGTGGTGGGTTTTATTAGCATTGTAGAGCATTGGAAATATGGGATGTAGAAGACCTGAGTTTCTAGTTGTACAATCATGGGCAAGGAATGGCCCCTCTCTGAGCCTCAGTTTCTTCATCTGTAAAATGAAAACAACACCTAGAATGCTTGTTTCAGGGAGTCTGTAGGCTGAACCTTTCCAAGTCTTAAAGCCCTATAGAATTCTGGTAGAATGGTAGTCCCTTGAGAGCAGGGACTGTCCCTTTTAGGTATTTGTACCCTCCCCCCCATCACCTAGCACAGTGCCTGACACATAATAAGTGCTTAATACCTATTTGTTCACTGATTATGGAAATGGGAGTCGAGATGTGGAAATTGTTATTGTTACCTGGAATCGTACTTTTCTGAGTATATATATGCTCTCAGAAAAATAACAGTGGGCATCAAGAACCCCCAGGGGTCTTCCCTAGAACATAGTGTGTTCTTCTCTGAGCCAAGATATTGGCAATGAGAGCTCCCACTTCACCTCCTTGGCACCAAGCCCCAGGCAAGGGATCATAAAAATCAAAACTAGAGGGTCCCTCAGAAGCTGTATAGCCCAAGTCGCTCATTTTACAGATGAGGAAACTGAGGCCCAGAGAGGCTAAGCGACTGCCCCAACATCACATGTTTAGCAAACACCAAAGGCAGGATTTGAACCCAGGCCTTGTGATTCCAGTGCATTTCCATCACACCATCTTTGCTCAGAAGAGGCCCAAATGATAGAATAGATGAGATTTGCTCTTCACCAGCCCAAATGGTATCTCATGCTGGGTTGGCAGGTGAATCACTATTCACCAATGCTATGGCCCATGATGTTTGGGCTAGGAGTCATGAGTGTTGGGATCATGGCTCAGCTGGCAGCCAGAGGTCAAAGGCCAACCCAGAACAATGTAGGTGGAGTTTAGAGGATGAGACCGTGGAGGCTTCTGGAGAGGACAAGTCGAATCTATCTAGATGAGTCTCTGAGTACAATCATGTCTTCTCTCAACCTCCTAACCCACCTGTGTTTCTCCTCTAGGGTGAGAAGGGGAGTGCTGGCAGCCCCGGCCTGCCTGGATTCCTGGGCCAGAAGGTCTGTAACAGCTCCTGCTGGGTGGGCTCTTGCCTAGCTTGGTGCTGGCAAGAAGTAGGCACTTAATGCATGCTTGTTGTTCAATTGGTTGATTGTTCATCAAACCCAGGAGACATGGACATTGTTAGGTGGTGTTCTGCCAGGTCAGGAGGGCTGGGAGGGGAGCTTCATTCTATATTCTGTTCATTGAAGCAGGGAATAGCAGAGAATTGGGAAAACAATTTAATTCAACAAGCTTTTATTAAGTACTATGTGCCAAGCCTTGTCTCAGGCCCTGGGGATACAACAATGAAAAAAATCATTCAATCATTAACAAGTATTTATTAAGTGCGTGCTTAAGTCCTCCAGGCACCGTGCTAGGGATAGAAATATAATAAATGAAACAATGTCTGCTTGGAAGGAGCTTGCGTTCTCTCAGGAGAGACAACAAATGCACACATAAGTATGTAGAGAATAAACCTGAAAAGAAGGAATCCAAAGTAATTAGATAGGAGCCAAGTAGGAAGGGAGGACCCTGAAGTGGTGGGTGGGGGTGGCAGAAGGTGCCCCTTGAGCTGAGCCTTGAAGGAAGAGAGGGATTCCTTGAGGCAGAGGTGAGGACAGGCACATTCAGACATGGCGGGCAGGCAGAAAAAAGTCAAAGAGACAGGAGATGGCATGTGTGTCATTCATGAGGAAGACCATTCATGATGGCCAGTGTGGCTAGATGGAAGAGTTTGGGGGGGGGTGGTAATGTATAATGAGATGAGGAAGATAAGCTGGGACCAGGTTGTGAAAGGCTCTAGAAACTAAACAAAGGGGGAAATATATATACATATCTGACATATGCATGCACATATGTATGTGCACTTACATCTGTATATATACATGTATACATATGTGTACACTCATACTTTTTGGGAGGAGCTACTGTAGTTTACTGCATATGGCAGTGACATGGTCATATCTGTGCTTAAGGAAAATCACTTTGGTAACTGTGTTCAGGATGGAGGGAGGAGTTGGAGACTAAGGCAAAGGAACCCACTTTGGAGGCTATTGCAATAATCCAGGCAAGAGGCAATGAGAACCTAAACCAAGATCATAACCGTGTGAATGGGGGGAAGGGGTTGGATGCAAAAAGATGCTATAAAGGTAGAAACAGCAAGATTTAGCAACCATGTAAACATGTGGGTTTAGGAAGGATAAGGAATCTAGAATAACTTGAAGGTTGTAAACCTTGGAGGCTAGAAGAGCTGTGGTGTCTTTGACAGAAATAGTGGGGTTTGGAAGAGGGGAAAGTTTGTGGGGAAAGATACTGAGTTCTGCTTTGGACATGCTGAGTTGTTCAATAGGCAGTTGATGATATGGGACTGAAATTCATGGGAGAGACTAGGATTGGAGATATAGCTATAGATATACACACATATGTGTGTATGTAAATGTATATATGGGTGTAGATTTAAATGGATGGATGAATAGATGGATAGATAGATAAATAGATAGCTCGATGGATGGATGGATAGATAGATAGACAGGCAGACAGGCAGACAGATAGCTTGGTGGATGGATGGATGGATAGATAGATCAATAGATAGATAGATAGATAGATAGATAGATAGATAGATAGATAGATA
>NW_020954625.1:4769456-4785189 GCF_900497805.2 Vombatus ursinus | reverse complement strand
ATAGATAGATAGATAGATAGATAGATAGATAGATAGATAGATAGATAGATAGATTAGCAGCATAGAGGTGATCATTACACCCATGAAATCTGATGAGGTCACAGAGATTGAAGAGAAATAAGAGAAGGGGGTCCAGGACAGAATCTGGGAGCACCTGTGGTTACAGAGCATGATATTGATGAAGACACAGCAAAGCAGACTGAGGAGAGGTCAGACAGGTAGGAGAACTAGGAGAGAGAAATACTATGAAAATGCAGAGAGGAAAGAACATCCAGACAGAGAAGGTGGTCAACAGTGTCAAATGCAGCAGAGAGGTCAAACAGGATGAGGACTGAGAAAATGCCGTTAGACTTGGCAATTAAGATATAAGTTATTAAATTAAAGTGATTTTTAAAAATACAACCACAACCCAGTTCCTAATTTCTTATACCCTAAAGAGGGGAATAGGACATGTGTGCAGATGGGCATAATACAAGGTAGAATGTGGGCAAAGGAGACATCAAGGTAGAAAATTTGAGCAAGAAATGAGGAAGGAGAGATTCCTTTCAGCTGTAGGAGAAATGACTGAGGTCATGACTGAGCTGGGGCATCGAAGGAAGAAAAAGATTTCAACAAACAGAGAACAAAGGAAGTGTCCTCCTTCTTTGGAGAAGGGGACAAAGGCACAAAGATGGGAAAGGGGAGTCTGAGGTTGAGGAATGGTGAGTTGTGTAATTTGTGTGGAAGATAAAATATAAAATGAGAGAAATTTGAAACAAGGTGGGAAAAGTCAGTGTGTTAAATGCCAGACTGATAAGTTTGCATTTTAGCTTAGAGGCTATTGGGAGACAGTCAAGGGTTCTGAGCAAAAGAAATGCTAGGGTCAGAAAATTTAGGAACTATCATGGGGATTGTGGGGAGATCCCTACCTAGATGGGGGTTATCCAAGGCAAATCTGCAGCCACTTCCTGGTCCAGTGTTTGTAGACCCACCTTCTGATGAGGATTCATTCTCCACACCTAACTCTTTCTTTGTTCTCAGCTGCTTCATTGCTCTCTCTAATCTTCCTTCCCTCCAACCCCGCATGCTAGCCAAGGCCCACAAACCCTGTGTCCATGTAAGAGCCTGTGTTATGGGACTAGAGTTCATTGTCCTCCCCACACCCTTTCCTCCCTGCCCCTCCCCATCCTCTGCTCCCTCGTTATCCTGTGACATTCTGGACCCTGGATAACTCCGCATCTTCAACAGGGAGAGAAAGGAGACGCAGGTAATTCCATTGGAGGAGGCCGAGGGGAGCCGGGGCCCCCGGGGATACCGGGGCCACCAGGACCAAAGGTGAGTTTTTCCATGAAGAACAGACCCTCTGAAAGGGCACTTTTTCTTCAGCCTCTATCCGTGGCTCCACTCCTAGAGAGGCTGCCCTTTCCTCTCTGGCCTTCCCCTGGCCTTTTCTCAATAAATCCAACACGCAATGGATAGAGCACTGGCCTTGAAGTCAGGAGGACCTGAGTTCAAATTCAGCCTCAGACCAAACACTTAACACTTCCTAGTTGTGTGACCCTGGGCAAGTCACTTAACCCCGAGTGCCTAAAAATAAAAAATAAAAAATCAACAAATCCGACAACCTGAGACATGCAAAGACCTTGAAAGTGCTTCCAGTTCAAGTAGTTTCTTCTTTCAGAGAACTGTACAATTCTACCAGCAGAAGGAACCTTAGACATCATTCAGTCCATTTCATTCATTTCACAAAAAAGGAAACTGAGGCCCAGAAAGGGGAAATGAGGTGCCCAAGATAAGACCCGCACAACCTCCTTCAGTCACCCACACCAATGCTTTATTGCCTGGATGGTTAGTTTCTTTCTTCTCATTCATTCAGCAAAAATTTTTGAAGTATTTATTTTATTCAGACCAACATGCCAGGTGCTGAGGTCAGTAACTGAGATGAGGCACGATCCCTGCTCTTGTGGTGTTTAAGAGCATAGTAGGAAAGTAAGACACAAACACAGGAAAACTAGAATACGTTCTATGAGGCAGTGTCGAATAGTAGAAAGAACACTGGACTTTGAGTCAAGAAGACCTGAATTCAAATCCCACCTCAGTCACTTACTAGCTATGTGACTCTGGGTAAGTCCCTGTAACCCCTCTGTGCCTCAGTTTCCTCATCTGCAAAATGAGGGGATAGGACCAGATTATCTCTAACGTCTCTTGTAGCTCTAAATCTATGAACTTATGATTCTAAATTTATGCATAAAGGAACTTTCCCTGACCTTAAACCAAGGATATTCCATTCACTTAGCACCCCAAGCTACTCTGTCTCCTCCTACAATATTTTTTCTCATTTTTTCCAGGGAGAAGCTGGCACCAGTGGCCAGACGGGGCCTCCTGGGAGGCAAGGAGACAAGGTACAGAGGATTCTGGCCTCTGGGAACTGCCATTAGGTGGTCATCTGAGGGACTCTAGCCACAGGGTGGGGAAGGGAAGCTGTCTCTGCTACCCCCAAGACCTAGGCCAAAGATGAAGGCCCTGGACCTGGGCCTTTCCCCAATTAGGACAGTTCTGTATGGCTCGCCAAAGACTACAGATCTCACAGGATTATGGTGTTAGCCAGATGATATCATGGGGATAAAACACTGAAATCTGAGGTTTTCATCAATCTGATTCTTGCTTCATTGGTGCATGTTTCAGCCTGACTGGTGGTAGACTGTTTGCTGAGTTGATTTGGGTTTGGGGTTTGTTTGGGTTATTTTGGGAGGGTACAGTATTTTGAACCAGATTTGTGATTTATTAGTATGGAGGATTCTTGGTGAGGAAGTTCCCTCTAACAATGCAAGTTCTCTGAATCTTGTGTCTTAAAGAGTCAGCTATGGCTCTGACAATTCAAGTAACTTGCCCAGGGTCACACAGTCAGAGGCAGGAAGCATCTCTTGGCACATTTAACCTTCACAAAGGCATCCACCTGACTGTCACGCAGTCAGGGGACTGGAGAAGGATGCTCCTGTCTTCCCATCTTACAGATGCAACCCAGGCTCGCGGGGATAAAATCCTCCCTATAATGCCCTAGGACATCAGGCACAGCCAGGATTAGCCCTCTGGCACCCCTGATGCTCTGACCTTGTGGGAGTCAGCACCCTGGTACCCCTCTATCCATGGGTTTCATTCTGCCTTGGTTGTGTTACAGGGAGAAATCGGATCTCCTGGAGAACAGGGACCCGCTGGTCCAAAGGTGAGAACACCTTTCTGCCAATCGCCTCCTGCTGGGGGCTCTCAGCCCCCAGATGCTTAAACACTTTAAGGTGCTGGGCTAGAGAGCACAACGCTGAGAAGGACAAGAAGACCGAGACAGTTGGTCTCAGCGTCCACTTGCCAGAAGCCTCTCTGGAGGCTCTAGATTTCCCTAACAGAATCCTCTCAGGAGGCTCCAGAATTCCCTCACAAGATCCTCCCTAAGGATTCTAGAATGCCCTAGCAGAAAACTCTCTGGAGCCTGTCCAAGAGTTCCAGACTTCCTTGGTAGCCATTTCTGGGGCCTCTAGAATTGCTTTGAGGGAACCTCTCTGGAGGCTCCAGAATTTCTTCCTACAAGCCTCTGGGGCTCCAGAATTCCCTTGAAGGAGCCTCTTGTCTCCCAGTCTAGAAGAGCAAATTCCTGGTCACATCATTTGTATTGTCAGGTTGGCTTGATCCAAATTCTGTCACGATGTGACAGCCCCAGAAAGCACCATCCCTGGTACCCTGCTCCAGTGCCTGAAGGCAGTTTGGTTCTTATGCCCCACGTGTGAAGACACAGGACAGGCAGCTCCAGACATCTTGATCAGGGGTCCGGTTTGTTTTACAGGGTGCCAAGGGAGAGCCAGGCAAAGGAGAAATGGTGGATTACAATGGAAACATCAATGAAGCTCTCCAGGTGAGAGGTGTTGGCGACTCCATCCAGTATCTTTGTTCCTTTCCCCTGCTCACCCTGAATAGATTCCCTGCTCCCCTTGACCTCCGTCCTCCAAAGCTCCTCATCTTCCCTGGCCTAAGAGGTGCCAATGGGGTCAGAGGCAGAGATCATGGCTCTGGAAACCATTCTGGCCATGAGGATTGTCTGCAAAAGGAAAAGACCAATAATGAAAGGCCTGGGCAGGACATTTCCACAGCTTCCAGGCTACTAGGTTGAATTGTTAGGACAGGAAGTCCCCGCTGCTCCCTTCATATCCCCCTCCTTCCCCATCAGAAGGGCCATGGCTCCAAGTCATCCCAAATGGACTTGGGCAGGGGGGGAGAGGAGGAGAGCAGGGCACGAGCCTTGGATTTCAGGTCAAAGGATCTGTGTTCAGGTCTTATGTCTGCTGTTCATCTTCTCTCAATGTCCTCCTTCATAAAATGGGGAGACAGGACAAGACATCGCTATGGTCTAGCTTGCTCTGAATGCAACTGGTCTATAGGCATTGGACGGGAGACCTCCTAGTGCCCTGCGGTACTAAAACAAATAAGGGGATCCTGTTTTCTTCAGTACAGGGTAACTGACATATGCCTGAGGCATTGCAAACAGTTGTGTTTTGTTTGCAAATTAAATGGTATTTTAAATGTGCTAACAATGCCTATAATTTTTCTTTAAAAGAAATGAATCCTTTTATAAGAATAATTCTTTTGTAAAACAATCACTCCTCTAATTTTTGGTGTGCTAGAAAGAATTCTGGTTTTAGAATCAGGCGGTCTGGGTTCAAGTCCCTTCCCCGCTGCTTGTGCCGACATGACTTTGGACAAAGTCACAAAGTCCAAAGTCACAGGCCTCAGTCTCTTCATCCATAAAAATGTAAAGATTGGATTTGATGGTCCCTAAGATGCCTTCCAGATCTAATGATCATTTTTGTAGGTCCAGACTTTCCTTTACAGCTTGGCATAAAGGCAGGTATCTGTGCCTCGAAATCTGAATTCTGAAAGAAGGGGAAGAGAAGAGGTAGAATGGTGGATGACCAAAAACATTAAGAAATTCTTTCCTGAGTGACCCTGGGCAAGTCACTTAACCCTGATTGCCTCACCAAAAAGAAAAAGAAAAAGAAATTCTTTCTTCCTTTAATGAGTTGGATCAAAAGCTCATCAAGACAGTCATGTTCACTGACTCACCATCTGTACAGATAGACACTTTTGCCGACAGAAGACTTGGGTTCAAACCCCACCTCTGACAATTACTACTTGTATTAGTTTGGACAAGTCACTTAATTTCCCTGAGAGTCAGTTTCATCATTTGTAAAATGAGGGGGTTGGAATAGATGACCCTGAGGTCCCATTCATAGCTTATTCTCTCTCTTTCTCTCTCTCTCTCTCTCTCTCTCTCTCTCTCTCTCTCTCTCTCTCTCTCTCTGTCTCTGTCTCTCTGTCTCTCTGTCTCTCTCTCTCTCTCACACACACACACACACACACACACACACACACACTCACAGATCAAAAAACCATCAATGCTTAAGCTCTATACACCCTTGGTAACCAAGCTTCCACTCTCTGGTCCCCTCAGTTACCTTCACCCAGTTCCTCCACACTGACTTCCATTGTGAATTGCAGCATCAGGGGGAAAATCCTGATACTTTCTCTTATAGTCCCTGACTGGAGTGGAGGGGATAAAGAGAATCACATTTTAAATTTCCTTATGTCTTTTTGATTGACAAGCATCCTTTTTTTTTTTGCTCTTTCCCATCTCCTCTCCACCAAATAAATAAAGAAAAGGGAAACACAGTGTTAAAACCTTGGAATTAGGCTCTAGTGTAGTCAAACAAGCAAAGTGAAGGCCCACAGGGGCCATGGTCACAAATACAGGAAAGAGAATCATCCTTGCCCCAGGCAGCTCTGCCAGCTGCTTTAGTTCCAATAGCATCTGTGGTCTTCAGCTCCAACAGAAGGAGCCTGGCATCAGCATTTGGAGGACTCTGACAAAAAACCCAAAGGCTTGGGGGAAGGCCTGCCTCATAGATGGGAGCTACATGCTGCAGACAGAATGCTAGATTTGGAGTCAGGGCACCCACCTCTGAGACTTACTGGTGACATGAAGCAAGGCAAGTCTTAAATCCTCTAAGCCTCAGTTTCCTCATCTGTAAAATGAGAAGGTTGGATGATGTCTAAGGGCCCATCCGACACTAAATCAACGATTCTATGCCTGCCAAAGATTAGTGAGTAAAGAATAAAATATTCCCATTTATGACTGCTTAGGAGATATCTCACATCTATATCCTGAAGTCTTAATGTAAAGGTAGCTCAGACCTACCACCCACCATTATCACTCAAACCAACCTAAGAGATTCTGGCTCTTGTCCCACCAGTGGGCATGTTGTGATTGTATAGATTTCTCAGATGAGTCTTGATTTGTCAAACTGTTGACTTTGTGGTGATTGTCTTGCAGGAGATCCGAACTTTGGCCTTGATGGTGAGTGACCATTCTTTGCTGCCTCTTTGTCTTTGGATGGGCAGAGATGCCCAGGGGTTGGCTCAGGGAACAGGATCTGGCACCCATGGCTTCTTTTTCTCACCTTTGGAAGTCTATAACTAATTCGAAGGGAGAGGAAGGTGACAGTCAGGTTTGATGAAATGGTGATGGAGGGGACTCAAATCACAAGAAGGGGACAAGACAATGTGACCATAAGGCCAGGAGTCAAGAAGGCTGCCTCCGAGGCCGTGGCCATGATCTACCCTACCTAGTGTTCCGTAGACATATCACTTAATGGTCCATGTCAAACTCTCATGTTTGGGGAGATGATGAAGGCCAGGGTGCTGCTACTAATTACATCAGGAGATCATCATGTTTCTTTTTATTACTGGATCTCATAAAAATGGATTCCAAGCACCATGTTCTTCTTCTATATAATGTGGGGGAGGGGCAAAGAGGAGGGGAAAAGGAGATGAGTGAGGCCCCCCTCAGCTCTAACTTTCTAGAGCTCAAATGAGAGACATTACCCTTGGTAACTTGGAGGAAGGTAATGTGGTAAAGGAGGAGAGAAGTCCCAGCCTCAGTCCCAGCAACATTGCATGACTTTCCTCCTTTCTGTATGGTCTCATTTGGCCTTAGTTCTGAGTTCCAACACCTAGACCGGAGCATTGTATACAATAGACTATTCGTAAGTATATGTTAATTAACCACCTCATGGGGTCTTCATTTATCTCAAGGAGAAAGAAAAGAAACAAAGAAAAAGAAAGAGAAAGAGAGGGAGGGATGGAGGGAAGGAAGGAAGGCAGGAAGAAAGGAAGGAAAGGAGAAAAGGAGGAATGAGGAAGGGAGGAAAGGAGGAAGGGAGGGAGGAAGGGAAGGAGGAAGGATGGAAGGAAGACCAAATCCAGTTAACTTCAATTCACATTGATTTTTTAAAAATGCATCTTTGCCACATTAACAGCTATAGAATAATGAATAGAACACCAGACTTAAAGTCAAAAGATCTGGTTTCAAATCCCAGGTTCTGTCACCTGTGTGACCAGGGGTGAATCATATAACCTCAATGGACCTTAGTTGTTTCTGCTATAAAGTGGGAAGGGTAGATTAAATTACCTCTAAGACTTTTCCAGCCCTATGATCTTATAATGCTGTATGACCTTGGTCATTTAACCTCCCTAGGTGAAAGTTCCTTCACCTCTAAAATGATGGGTTTGGACTAGATCAGGGCATCTTAAACTTTTTCCACTTGTGACCCCTCTCAGCACTTCTTAAACTGTGGGTCTCAACCCCATATGGGGTGGCAACCCACAGTTTAAGAAGTGCTAGACTAGGGGTAGATAGGTGGCACAGTAGATAGAGCGCCAGCCCTGGAGTCAGGAGGACCTGAGTTCAAATGTGACCTCAGACACATAACACTCACTAGCTGTGTGACCCTTGTCAAGTCACTTAACCCCATTGCCTAGCCAAAAGAAAATTTTTTTTAAACCTAAAAAGAAAAAAAGAAGTGCTGGACTAGATGACGTGTGAGATCCTTTCCAACTATAAATCAAGGCAGGCACACAGTAATCATTGAGTATCCATTGGCTAATTGAGCAACCAAAGACCAGTGGTCAGGGAGCATGAATTGATGTAATTTTTTGCGGAGAAAACCTTATGCCTTACAGATTCTTCTACCCAGCATTTATGAATTCAGATATTTCAAAAGTGCTTCATGTGATAGAATAGAATTCACCTTCCTTTGGTTCAACTAAAGATCCTACTTCAAGATCCATCTTTTTTTCCTCTAGGGACCTCCTGGACTCCCAGGGCAAATGGGCCTCCCAGGAGCTCCTGGTGCACCGGGACAAAAGGTAAAGCATTTCTCCAGTTCTGGGGAAAATCCATCAAAAATCCCAGAAATCTCAGAATATCATTAAGTGCAGCTGCCTTCCTTCTCTTGTTTTGTGCCTGTTCTATAATTCTCCCAGGACCAGCCCACCCCTCACCCCTCCCACATGTGGCCCCTCCCACAGCAATACCTGAAGTCTTCCATCACCTATTAGTCATTTTCCTCCTTCTGTCATTCCTGCTGTGTCATTCTTGCTTTTTATCTTGATTCTCCTCCCATTAGTATTCCCTTTGGATTTCTAATTTTATTCTTATGGAATCTGAGACAAAGTTGAGCTGCTTCAGCTATTTTACAAATAGCTTACAAATTAACCTCAGAAATCCACCTATCAGTTCACTTTTTCTCTCAGAGACAGGAGTAACCCAAGACACTCTTTATGGAAACCTTTAAAACTATTCAAAATGGCAGCCCCAACTTTGCTGATCTATGGTGATTACTACCATAGGACACTTGTCCTCATGTCGCAATAAAAAAGAGTGAAAAAGTCTTCGAACAGACTGACTTCTTACTGTTCTCTGCTTTAGGGGGAAATTGGTCTGCCAGGTCCTCCAGGACATGATGGGGAAAAGGTAAGAGCCTATCTCCAGGTTCATACAACGGCTCCCTGACAAACCACCAAAAATGGCTTCTAACTTAAGGAGACAAGAATAATCTGTGGAGCCCGACTCCTAGATGTGAACCTAAATTTGGAAACTTGAGAGAAGGCTGCTCAGCCTCTCCCAGCCTCAGTTTCCTCATCTGTAAAATGGGGATCACAAAAGCACCTGTTTCACAGAATTGTTGTGAGGATACAGTGTAGTAATACATGTAAAGTGCTTTGTAAGCTTTAAAGTTCTACATATGTGTTAAACTATTCATCTTGTCATTTGTACATATAAGCAAGAGTTGCCTCTCTTTGCTTTAGGGACCTCGAGGAAAGCCAGGAGAGATGGGGGCCCCCGGTCCTCAAGGACCACAAGGAAAGGATGGACCTCCAGGGCTAAAAGGAGAAAAAGGAAATGTGGGGACACCTGGAGAGAAAGGGGAGGCAGGACAAGTTGGCTCCCCGGTAAGCTAGCAAAGATGATTTGTCACCCTTGTTCTTCAGCACCCCCATCCCTCCTCTCTTCCCACTGTTTACAGTGAGTGCTTATGAATACACACTTTTAGTGTGCGCACTTAGAGAAACAGAGCAGGATGACAGAAAGTACCCTGAGGTTGAATCCAGAGACCCAGGGTCAGAGTCGAGATCTGTCTCTGGTCAGCTGAGTGATCTTGGGCTTCAGAAATCTAAGACTCAGCTTCCCCATCTGTAAAATGAGGATAATAATAATATTCATACTACTTAGCTCAAAGGAAAATGCTTTTTAAACCTTGAAGCTCTAAATTTAAATGAAAGTTGTTGTCGTCAAAGCCAACTGAACCCTTCATTTCACCCTGTGGTGTCAAGTACTGTTCAGGACTGAGAATTTGAATCCAAAAGTTGAAGTCCCACCACCATTAAGATTTCTCCCTTTTCTTCCCCAATGAAGTCAGTTTAGTATAGTGAAGAGAATACTGAACTAAGAATCATCTGATCAGCATGCTTGGTGGATAGGTCCTAGAATTAGGAAGAGCTGAGTTCAAATCCAACCTCAAGCACTTACTAGCTGTGTGACCTTGTGCAAGTCACTTAACCCCTGCCAGAGTTTCATCATCTATAAAATGGGGATAAAACAGCACCTGTCTCTCAGGGTTGTTGTGAGGATTAAAAGAGATAATATTGGTAAAGCACTTAATACAGTGCCTGGCACATAGTAAGTACCTAATAAATGTCTGTTTCTTTCCTTTGAGATGGAAGTAACCTTAGGAATTAGAGAATTCAGAGCTAGAAGGGGCCTCAGAGGTCTTCTAACCCGACCTTCACATTTTCCAGCTGAGGAAACTGAGACACAGAGAGGGGAAGGGAGTAAAGAGCAGAGTACTGCATTATTTCTCTTCTACTACACTGCTTGGGCAGCTAGGTGGCACCATAGTGCACAAAGTACTGGGCCTGGAAGGAAGACTCTTCTCCCTGAGTTCAAATCCAGCCTGGCACTTACTAGCTGTGTGACCTTGGGCAATTAACTTAACCCTGCTTGCCTCAGTTTCCTCATCTGTAAAATGAGCTGGAGAAGGAAATGGCAAATCACTTCACTATCTTTGCCAAGAAAACCCCAAATGGGGTCATGAAGAGTAGGACATGAAGGAAAAACAGCTGAATAATAACAACAATCACATTGCTTCTCCAGCCAGACCAACCCTCCCACTTGTCAGATGTAGAAAATGAAACCCAGAGATGTAACTCGACTTGCCTGAGATCACACAGCAAACCCAGGGCCCTCATCTCTCAAGCCCACTGCCCACACTGCCTCCAGGAGACTTAGCCATGCCTCCATGAACAAGTGGTTAATAGGATTAGCCAGACCTTCCCAGCCCAGTACACCAGGTTATTGTTAAGTATTTAATGAAATGACTCTTCGGTGAAAAGAGTTTAATAAAGCATGAAGCAAGTGTGAGACATTAATATTGATGTCCTGGAAAGAGCACAAGATTTGGAGTTGGGGGACCTGGGTTCAAATCCTGGCTTGCCACCTGCTCCTTGTGTGACCTTTGGCCTCAGTTGCCTCCTTCGTAAAATAAGGAGGTTGGATTAGATTGCCTCTAAGGTTCTTTCTGGCTCTAAATCTGGTGGCCCTCTCATTCATCCATATATCTTTGGAGCCTGAGGATAACTATCA
Organism: Vombatus ursinus; assembly: GCF_900497805.2. Lineage (NCBI taxonomy): Eukaryota > Metazoa > Chordata > Mammalia > Diprotodontia > Vombatidae > Vombatus > Vombatus ursinus. The sequence goes on along the minus strand of NW_020954625.1, from coordinate 4,774,184 downwards.
AATCATGCTCAGAGAGCAGGCATTGCTTTTTTTAGCGTCACAAGAAGTTGCCTAGGAGGGACTCCTTCCTCTCTGTGCCTCCATCAGTGATATGGACACCCTTTTACCCCTAACAAAGAAGGGAGTCATGAATGCATGCTACAGAAGCACTTTGAGATAACCAACCCCAAGCTTAACTAACTAACCCACCATCTTTGTCCATCTGTAGGGTCTTGATGGCCCCACCGGAGAGAAAGGAGAACCAGGTGACCAAGGGAGACCAGGAGCCGCAGGATTGCCTGGTCCAATTGGGCTCCCAGGATTTACAGTAAGAGAGTTCTACCATGAGGATGTCTTAAGGCAGGTGAAGGTGGAGGTGGAGGGTATCACGGCTTCTGGAGCACTGCTGGCTGCTGCCAGAATCATGCTATGGACCTAGCCATGAGCCAAGGACTGCACTAATCCCCATCCTTCAAGGCAAGGTTGGGAAGTAGTTCTTTGTGACGCTAACCGCTAACTGGTGCTTTCCATGTTGTGAGTTTCCATTCCTGTAGAAAATATTTCAAAGATTAGAGATACACCATGCTGGCTTACAGTGTCCTCTCTAAGGGATTCCCAGATTTCACAGAATCATAGAGACAATAGGGGGGTGATAGACAGAGAGCCAGCCATGGGATCAGGAAAATAAGACAGGGTCAAGTCTTGACTCTCACCCGTATTGACTGTGTGATCTTGGGCAAATCTCACTAAGATTGCAAACTGCACAACGGATGTTCTTCTGTGTTGCTAGAGGGAGTTTCCTTCCTGGGAGCTCCTGATGATGATGAAATCATAGGGTTGGGGGGGTGTTAATTCTTTTTGGAAATAGGCAGAGGATAAATGGAGTCTGAGAACTGGATTCAAATTCTGACCCTCCTGCTCACCACCTGTGCAACCTTGGAACCTTGAGCAAGTGACTGAAGCTCTCTGGGCTTTAATTTCTTCATCTGTAAAATGAGGAGGCTGGAGTCAACCATGTCCATGGTCTTCCCACTTCTAAATCCTATAATAATCATCATCTTTGGAGCAAAAGGCCATCTTGGGCAAACACTCACCCAAGACAAAAAAATATTTCTGTAGAACTCCTGATAGATGGTTATTTGAAAATTTATTATGTATTTTTATTTGTATTTTTTATTTAGTTTTCAATTAACAAAAACCTATTTCTCTCCCTCCCATATAGATCTTTACATTGAAAAAAAAGAAAAAGAAAATTCTTCTACCAAATAGACATAGTCTAGCAAAACAAATTCCCATATTGACCATGTCCAAAAATGTGTCTCCTTCTGCTGCTTGAGTCCATCACATCTCTCTGATAGATGGCATTTGGCCTCTGTTTGCATACAGTTGGTAATAAGGAGCTCCAGTCTCATGAGACAGCCCATTCTGTAGTGGGGCAGCTTGAAGGGTCAGAAAGGTGCTTTTGTATACTGACCCAACATTTGCCACCTTTGACTTCCACTCCATGGTCCAATGGTACTGCTTCCATCTGGGACCGTATAAAATAAGCCAGCCCTTCAAATCTCCTTCCCCCTTAATCTTCTCCGGGCTAAATACCTGAACTTCCTTCAGCTAGTCCTCATGTCACACGGTCCCTCCTTGGCCTGTTCATCATCATTTAGACATGCTCCAATCTGCCAAAGATTTGAGGTGTTTAACAAATGTGCATGTGGTGGGCACTTTAATAAATTGTTAATTTAATTAAATTGAATGTGGGCTCCCACTGATATAGGTATTCATACCAAGTTATTGCATTCACAGGGAGAGAAAGGAGAACCTGGAGAGAAGGGTGACCCAGGAGCAGAGGTAGGTAGCCTCTCTTCCTCCTCATTCGAGCAGAACAGCTCTATGGGGAACTAATTTTCCTCCCTGTTGGACCATGAGCATTCCACAAGGTGCATCACCATGCTTCCAAATGAGGGAGAGTGAAGCCTCATTGTCTATCCTGGAGTTTGGTTCTTGACCAAATGGACGTGGAAGCTGCCTTTTGTGACACCACCCCTGAAGTTAGGGGCAGACAATATAATTTACCACAGCAACCCACTAGGCTCTGTTATCCTTCAATTTATCTAAAGCCTTTGTGTATGTGTATGTATGTACACATACATATACATTCACACATACATATACATATACATTCATACAACACACATATACATTCATACAAATAGACATATGTGTGTGTGTTCACATGTATACAGTCATACAAATAGACATATATATGTATGTGCGTGTGCTTTAATATGTTCATTTGGTACCCTCATTGTAGAGTGACAATAACTTTAGACTCTACAGCTGGACAGGTGTCATATGTGAGCCCAATGACTAGCCATGTGTCTAAAATTTGATAAGCATTTTCTCTAAGTGTGGAAAGGCTTATTACCAATGGTTTGGCCAACAGGTAAATTCATTTGGCCAGGGCAACTCACTCAATCATTTCTGGAAGCAAGGAGGAGTTGGGATCTGTCAATGGAGAATGAACCCATTCCAATAAGACTATATCTCCTTAAACTATTCATGTAATAAATGATATGCTGTCTTTAGAACTAGACATTTAAATGCTTAGTTCCCTAAAAGAAAATTGTTAGAGCTACAAAAGACCTTGGAAATCATCTCATCCAACCCGGGTGTGTACTGGTAAATGTTTAACATCTAGCTCTCCAAAAATGCACGACACGTTTTTAAATTAAATACGCATTATTAAAATTTTCTCCAGCACTTTCCTAAGGCTAGACAATCAACAAAACAGTAAGTCCAGTTGTGTTTTGTGGCATTTGTCGATTTCCGAGGTGTAAATGTTCACCCTGAAAATTTAACAATCAGCTCTTGTGAGCAGGTATGAGTTTGCTCTAGAACACCCCGATCCAACTACGTTATTTTACAAATGAGGAAATTGGGCCCCAGAGAAGGGAAGTGACTTGTCCAAGGTTACCCACTTACTGAGAAGCAAAGTAGAGGCTCAAACTTGAAGGCAACTAAGTGATACAGTAGATAGAACATGGGTCTTGGAGTCAGGAAGACCTGAGTTCAAATGCTGACTCAGACACTTATTAACTGTGGGACTCTGGACAAGTCACTTAACCTCTGTCTGCCTCAGTTACCTCATCTGTGTAAAGTGGAAAATAATAGCACCTACTTCCCAAGGTTTGTTGCAAGGATAAGATGACATTACTGTTTGTAAATCACTTAGCACAGGGTCTGGCACATAGTAGGCACTTAATATTTTTTGAGGATTGATGAATGTTCTCTGAATATTCTCTGTTTTCCCCACATCTTTCTACTCCTTCTTGACCTTGGAGTCCCAACTCAGACCCTGATCCTTTAAAGTGAACCCTACAGCTTTGACTTTGAAAGTCTCTTCCCATCCCATGATTCTTTGACATTGTAAGAAGGCCTTCTGTTGTTTCAGAATTATTTGGCAAAACCTTTGTTTTTCTGATGTCTTCCTCTTTTGGCTTTCAGATATCTGGACCACCAGGGCCCCAGGGCCCCCCAGGACCTGCAGTAAGTTCTCACTATTGATTTTGGGCTAGAGAATGATGAAGGCATTTCAATCCAACATGTTCAATCCAACTATAATTCCACGGGCTTCCCATTTCCACTGGTTGGTGTTGCCATCTCCCTTGGGTATCCGCCATCTCATTTTCCTCCAAGGAGGAAGTATGATGGAGTATAACTGTATTCTGAGTGAGAAGAAGTAAGTTTGAGTGCTGGTATGGTTACACAATTAGCTGTGTGACTTTAAGTAATCCCTTACCCTCTCTGGGCCTCAGTTTCCTCATCTGTAAAATTAGGGGATTAGATTAGGTGGTGTCTGAGGTCCTTTTCAGATATAAATCCCATGACCCTGTGACTTTTCACATATAGAAGCCTTCTATCTGTCCTGCCCCCTTTCCTTACTCATTTTAAGCGATCTGTCGTCCCCCAGCCCCACCCCAAGATGTGTGGAACTCTTCTAACCTAGGGACTGCTTCTTTCCCCAGCACCTAGCACACACAGTAGCACATAGTAGGTGCTTAATCAATCTTTGTTTAATTGAATTGAATCTTAGTAACATTAGGAGGCTTGTCCTGAGTAAGAACAACACTTTTTAATGAAATGGGGAGCCATGGGCTCAGGATGTTGTGACATCTGGTGTGCTGCCCTTCAGGACCCCATCTGTCAAAAATGGTGCCCAGTATTTACTTAACCCTTTGCTATGAGACGTCTGATCCTCCCCTTCCTGTCGGCCTGCTCACATGCTAACAAGTTGGCGAGGACATCAGGATTAAAATAGAAAGTGACCCATTTAAAGCAAGCCCTGCTGGGTTGGTCTTGTTGTACTTCAAAGGACTTGTTTAAAGGGACCATATCCCAAGCCAATGAGCATTCTTGTGGGACTCATCACTCCAATCCAATCATCTGACCATCTACCAAAGAGACAACAGGCCCACAGTGTTCAAGCCAGGTCCTCTGCAAAATAAGTCAATCAGCATGTATTTAGAAAGGGCACACAATGTGCCAGGCCCTCGGAATACAAAGACGAGATGAAACAGGGCCTGCCCTAAAGGAGCTTACACTCTATTGGGAGAGATAGCAGGTACACAAATAGACACATATACAATAAATCAGGGTGAATTTTTTTGTGAGAGAGAAGGTGTCAGTGGCTGTAAGATTAGAAGAGGGAAAGGAAAGGAAAGGAAAGGAAAGGAAAGGAAAGGAAAGGAAAGG
>NW_020954625.1:4725740-4769446 GCF_900497805.2 Vombatus ursinus | reverse complement strand
AGGAAAGGAAAGGAAAGGAAAGGAAAGGAAAGGAAAGGAAAGGAAAGAGAAGGGAGGGAGGAAGAGAGAGAAAGAAAAATAAAGAGAAAAAAGAGACAGGGAAGGAAGAAAGGAGGGAGAGAAAGGAAGAAATGGGAGGAAGAAAAGGAAGAAAGTGAAGATGAGATAGTGTAGTCCAGCCATGGTGGACAGCCCATACAAAAACAAAGAGATGGGAGAAGGAGCATATCATGAACCATGAGAAGGCCAGTTTGGCTAGACTGTAGACATGCAAGGGAAAGTAAAGGTTGAAAAAGGAGGTTGAGGCCAGCTTGTGAGGGGCTTTAAGAGCTGAACAGAGAAGCTTATATTTGATGCTAGAGGCAACAGGAAACCAGAGGAATATGTTGAGTGAGAGAAGGACATGATTATACTTAACACTTTCAGAAAGTCAATTTGGCATCTTTGTGAAGAGTGAGTGAATTGTAGGAAGGAGACTAGCTGTAGGCTGAGGAGACCAATGAAGACTATTACAACAGTCTAAGGTCCTGAACCAGGGAGCTGTCTGTGAGAAGACAAAAAGGGATGAATGGAAGAGATACTGTGGAGGCAGAAGCAACAAGATGTGGCACCGGATTGGTTATGTGTGGGTGAGGAGTTAAGGTAAGAGGGAGGAGTAAGGGACAGTGCTTGGTGATCTGCAAAGAACTTCACAAACCACTTGATCCTCATGGGTAGGGGGATGAGCAGGTATTATCATCTTTATGAGGAAGCCAAGGTTCAGATATAAAGAAATAGTAATTACTGACAGTCACATGGTTCAGCAAAATGAACCAAGGACTTTACATCTCATTTGGGCCTCACAGCAGCCCTGTGTTATTTCATTATCCACACTTAGCAATGAGGAATTTGTGTCCCAGAGAGATTAAGGGGCTTGGATGTGGCTAGTAAGCAGCAGGACCAAGATTCAGACCCAGGTTTTCTGGTTCCAAATCCAGTGTTCCTTCCACTCTCCCATGGCTGCCTGCCAATGAGTGACATCCTTCCTTCTTCCCACTTCCAATCCAGAGCCCCATGTGCCAGCAAACTCTACCCAGTGTCATCTCACCCACACTATCATGGTAGGCAATCATCGCTTCAAATGATAACACCCATGGACAAAGTGATATATTCTTCTTCTCAGCATGGCTGAGTGCAAATGGTTCCACATCCCCAGGGCCCCATACCAGTCCAGAATAGCCTGCACGATGGGATTGTGCAGCTGGCAATGGCCACCCAGATGGTGACCATGGACAAGGCCATCCCATCCAAAGCCTTTGGAGCTCTATCATGGCTGGGCTGCAGGATGCACTACCTCATGGGCAAGGGATGGCTGGCCTACCAGAAATGCAGTTTTAATGGTCTATATTTCTCTTCCAAATGCAGGGTCTCCAAGGTGTTCCTGGACCAAAGGTAAGATAGGTATTCTACCTCTCACCTAACAGGCCATAGCGGGGAAAGAAAGGGGAAAAGGAGGGGACTTAGAGGCATGGCTGACCAGCAGCCTCCCTTTATCTCCTAGTGCATCTAAGGAATAAAAATAGTTGCAACAGATAGGTGGAAATGGTCTCAGCAGAGAGGAAGTCCTGTGCTCCATAAGCACCAATTGATGCTGCCTTGTGATTGCTGATGTCTCTGAATTTCTACTTATTTATCTACCCACCCATTCCTTTCACTTTAATGGACATATATTAAGCACCTACTCTATGCAAGGCACCATGTCAGGCACTAGGAAAACAAAAATCCAAATCAAACTTTTCACCCAAGGAACTTACAATCTCATGGGGGAGGAGGAGGAGGAGATATGGATGCAAACAGCTATGATGCAAGGGAAAAGAAGGGATCCAGGTAAAGGGTGATGGGAAACTTGAGAGACATCACTTTCACCTGGGGGAGCTCAAGGAAGGCTTCATGGCACAGGTCACACCTGAGTTAGGTCTTGAGGAAAGGGAAAGACTTCAACAAATATAGTTGGAGTGAGTCCATACCAGATGTGGGAGATGGTGTTAGGAAAAGCACCAAGTCAGGAGAAGACTATCTCTAGTCAGAAGATAAATTCTGTCTCTTACCTGTGCGGGCATGGGCAAGTCATCTAACCTCCCTAGGCCTCTGTTTCCTCAACTAGATAACGAGAGGGTTAGAGATGGTTTCTGAGGTTCCTTCTAGCTCTCCAATCCTATAATCCCTACCTTCCTATCAAAAGCATCTCCATCCTTCACTCACACTAAAGTGTCAATGATTGCAGCTTTGAGGCTAACAATCGATTCTGGCCATCCAATGTAATAATGTCACCTTTGGAGATATTTCCACTTTGATAAGGATCACAGCTATGGCAGGAGGTTGAAGCATATTGTAACCATGTCAGGTCCCAAATCCTCCTCAGTTAATACACACACACACACACACACACACACACACACACACACACACATACACAATCCAGGGAAACTCAAAACTTCAAGGAAATGAGAAATAGCTGGCTCTTACCAAATGACTGAGAACTCCTGTGGCCAAGAAATAAAGCACTGATCATAGACTTTAAAGCATCATTTGCATTGCTTTTTTATTTGCACAGTCCCTGGCACATGGTAGGCCCTTGATAAATGCTTATGTATTGATTAAGTAACCAACATGGAAAGGATTATTTTGAAGCATCATCGTGCCCTATCATGTCTCCTACTCTGTCTGCACAAAAAACCATCTACTCTATCTCTGTGGCTCCCATGCTCTGTAAGCCTGAATACCCGTTCTGGTCATCCATCTTATCTAATGATGGAAGAGACCACAAAATGCTTCCAGGGATGCAGAGGTTGTAACAAAACTAGGGATCAGGCACCCTTCCCACCAGTCCACAATCCCAAGATGTGTTGTCTAATGGAGCAACATGTCATGATTCCCTCCTAAATGTGTTTTTCTTTCAGGGGGAAGCTGGACTTGATGGAATGAAAGGAGAGAAGGGTGTCCAGGGAGAAAAAGGAGACCGAGGTCCATTGGGATTGCCTGTAAGTGTCTGGGAACTAGGAAGGGCATTTTAAGTGATGTTTGATCCTGAAGAGTACAGGTTACCAGGCTGGGCTATCCTGTGGGAGATGGGAAGTTAGGAGAGAAATGTGACTCACATAACCTGTACTTGCATTCCAGCTGTGGAAAATGGCCACCACACATTATAGATACAGTGCTTTCATCACAATGATCCCATGAGATGGGAAGTGCAAATCTTTTACAGAAGAGAAAACTGAGGTTCAGAATTTCACCAAGGGCCACCTAGGTAGTGCCAGAGTAGAAATTCAAACCCAAATCTCCTTACTTCAAATCCAGTGGGATGGATTCCTTCTACTCAATAAATACTGCCTGTCCAGAAGGTCTTAGTAATGCAGAATGCAAGCTTTGAACCCAATTTTCCAGCTCTGGAGGGCCTGAAAGTATATTGACCCTGTGAAAAGAAAGTGACCTGAAAGAATCCCTTGTCTCCTAGTCATATGTTAACTTTTAATCATCCTTAAAGCCCAGAATATATCACAGGATCACAGAGTTGGAAGGGATCTCAGATGAGGTCATCTAGTCCAACCCACACCTGAACAGGAATTCACTCTTCCATGTCCCCAGTATAGGTCAGAAATAGGATTTGAACCCAGGTCCTTCTGACTCAGGCCATCCATTCCTCTATGCTGCTTGTCTTTTTTGTGACCATGCCTGGCACAGTATAAAAACTTAATATGTGCTTTAATCTCTCTATCTATAAGTGATTATCCAGTTCCCATTTGAAGACCTCCAGTAATGCGAAACTCACAACCTACTGAGTCAACCATTGTATTTTACAACAGCTCAGCCTGGTAGCAACATGACTGCCCATAGTCCCACAACCAAGGTTCCACGTTTGGGGTAGTCCTTATTTAGTGTAAAGTAATCTTTGAACAGCTGTCCTTAGAAGCAAACATAGGGAGCTCTCTAAGGCAAGGACACTTCCATACTTTTTCCCACCTCTACATCAACCACCAGCACAAAATTTTAAAGTTTTTGACCCATCCATCCCATGTTACTCAGGCTGTCCAGATAAATAGTTTTCAGGACATTCTTGTCATGAAGGCCCATGAAGTTGAGGATCAAAGAGCAGATGGAAGCCATAGCACTTAGAAAATATCAACATCTAGCAAGTGTGAAAGGACTGGAGTGGATTTAGCCTTTGTGCCCCACTGTCCTACCTGGTCGCCTAAGAACCAATCCACATTGATTATTCTAGCTCTGCCATTCCCAACTATTGTGACATTAAGTGTATCATTTCTGCTCTCTGGGCCTCAGTTTCCCCATTTCTATGGTCTTCTCCAGCACTCAAGGGGAACTCTGTCACAGACTTCCCAATGCATTGATCTCAGTCTTACAATTCAGCCCTGGTGAGTCAGGGCTGATATTTGGATATTTTTCTTCTTTTAAAGGTTGGTGAAGTACTCCCAGAGTTCCCATCTAGTCCACTATTGTCCTTTTAAAGAGGCTTAGAGAGGGAAGGGTCTTGTCTAGATCACATGGCCAGTAAAATACTTTCAATTCCTAATCTGGTACTGTCCCATGACCTTCTCAGACTGATCCCCTTCCAAGAACTCATCCTTCATGGTACTAATTCCTCTATCCCCCATTTCAAACCCCGTTCCAAGTTCCCTGACTAAGAATCCAGCAAGAAAAACACTGCTACCTAATTACAAGACCAGGAACTCTCTCTATGTTTTTCTAGAGCTTGAGAGATTTCATTTGTATAATTACAACTAAACTGTAAAAGCAAAAGGCAGAATTACTCTCCTGCTAATACATCAAATGTAGAACTAGTCAAGTATCTAATTATTCTAATAATCTGCACAAAGCTAATAACTAGCAAATATTTTCCACTGTTGTAAGTTGTCTACCAAATGATTAATCTAGCCAGTTCTTGTGATTGAAATCGCCATGATAATAGTTCACATTGAAAGTTTACAAAGCAACACTGTGAGGGAGGGAATCTAAGCATTATTACCTCCACATCATGGATGGGGAAATTGAGGCTCCGAAGGATAAGTTTCTTCTTAGGGTCACAAAGTGAATGAGTGTCTCAGAACTAGAATTTGAAATCAGATCTCTCTTTACTCCAAACCTCACAAGTCTGTCTGCTTTGACATGCTACCTCTCTACCCTTTGAAAAGTCAGATATTAGAAAACAACAAAAATTCTCTTTGGCAGTCAGTTGAATAAAAACTGAAAAAATCTCACCATTTCTGAATACATCTCCAAATACCCAGTTATTTCATATCACATGGACAAAACATCTGGATATTTCACTGACTCTTTGTGTTCAGCCTTTACATGGGTTTTTGGTGCCATGTAGACGTGCCATTTTTCCAAGGAGGTCACACGGAGTTTTATAGTGTTTTCTCCAAGGAAATGGCCATTCAGGGACTGTCTCAGGGCTACTTCATCTCCAGACAGATCAGTAAGTCAGTCCTTCATAGAAGGCATCTTATTATGCTGTAAGGATAAAGATAAGAAAGGCTAATCTTAGTACAATGCCTTTTTAAGTCATGTCTATACCTCCTCACTCCTGGACCTGGCCAGTCATTCCTCCCTGAAATCTGCTTTTTGGAAACACCTTACCTTTCAAACCTGGGAGGTAAATAGATCATATGGTCAGAGATTTGGGGCTGTGGGAGACCTCTGAGATCATCTTGGCTAACTCCCTCCTTTTACAGTTAAGGAAACTGAGGCTCAATTAAGTTGCCTATGGTCCCACAGGTAATATCAGAGGCAGGATTCAAACCCAGGTCCTCTGACTCCAAATCCCCTCCATTGCCTTATCATTGGACTCTGGGGAGAGAATGACACCCAGATAACCTCATGGCTCAGTCCAGATAAGAGTCCTCTTATAGTGCTGATTGCCATCTCTACCGAAAACAGAAATTGACCCATTGCTTCCTCCGTTTTCAAGACTTCAAGCGTTCAATTCCAGGAATCCCTTCAACATTTTAGATCATTCTAAATGGAAAGAGAGCCACTTGCCTGGTGTGATCTGAGGGTGTTAGAATGTCACTGCCCCAATTTTAGGCATCACCTCTAACTTGGGTGCTACAATGGCAGGAATTCCACCATTCTGGATTCATTCAATTGGCTTAAACATTTACCCTTCCCTGTGATCCTCTAAGAAAACAAAAATCACTCCCAAAGGTGAGAACACATTGAGCCCAGTACCATATTGCTTCAAGGATCAATGATGTCATCAACGTCATCTCCCTCCCAACCTTGTCCATGACTTAATAGACAGGCTTAACGAGTTATTATTTAGACCAGAATTGTAATCACATTGGTTTAGAGAACTCCCAGAGGAGGAAGCTCCCTCTACCAATTCAGATCGCCACCTGCCCTACAACTTTTAGATTTAGGGAATATCCTGGGAACACTGAGAAGACTTGTCCAGGGTCACACAGCCAGTGGATATCAGAGGCAGGGCTGGAATCCAGGTCTTCCTGACATGGAGACCTGCACACTCACTCTCTCTCACTCTCTCTCTTCTCTCTCTCCCCCCCCTTTTTTTTTTGGCCCTAGGCCAGGGCTTTCTCTCCCTCTGTCTTCAGCTGGCCAGGGACATGTCTCACAGTGGTGACCATGACTTCCCTACCCGACCCTTCCCTTGAAAATATCATAGATTTAGAGACAGAAGGACCCTCTCATTTTACAGAAGAAGAAAGTGAGGCTTGTGACTTGCCCAAGGTCACATAGCTAGTTAGTGACACAAACAGGACTCGAACCCAAGCCCTCTGAGTCCACAATCCATCATTCTCTCCACTCTAGCACACTGCTTGGTAGCGTGAAAGTAATGGGGGATTCAGAGACTGGAGGGAAAGGGGTGGAGTTCTGGAAGGAGGGAAAGAGTGAATAAGAAGGGAGGTGGAAAGGGCCTGGACGACCACGTTGGCCTCCTTCCCATACTCCCTGCAGAGAGCCCTGCCTGGTCAGCCCACACTGCATCCAGTGTCTCCATGTCGTTGTTGATTTCCGTGTCCGTATCATCACCTGTCCTCGAGAGCTTATTTTCCCGTTTTGTTTGATTACAAGCGTTATGTTTGTCCAAAGTCATTGCTTCACTCACTTCTTTCCTCCCCATGTCCTTTTTTCTCCTTCCCCCTCCCCACCCCAACACCTTCCCGTTCCTCCCTGCCTTCTTTTTGTTAAACCCTTCCCTTCTGTCCAGGGTGCTTCAGGTTTGGACGGCAGGCCTGGGCCACCGGTGAGTCTTGTTTCTCCATTATCTCACCTCCCTCCTCCCCACCCCCCCAGCCTGTGATTTGTCCTGTCTGTCCCACTGTAGCCTTGTTTATACTGTGAGTCGCTACGTTTTCCCACCACCACCATTAAGGAATCGGTTGAGCTTAATTTGAAATCATTATCATTATTTCTTCTGGGTCAAATGGTTCATATAATTATTGAATATAAGAGAAGAAAGCTCAGAACATAGAACATGAAATGTTGAAGGGGGAGGGCCTTAAGAACATAGAACATAGGATGGCAGAACTGGAAGGGACCTTGTTTTCCAATGTCAGAGTTGAAAGAGATCTTAGAACATAGGATATCAGAATTGGAAGAACACAGAATATTAGAACTGGAGGGTTCTCTAGAACATGAAATGTCAGAGTTGGAAGGAACCTTAGAATAGAGAACACAGAATGTCATAGATGGGTAAGCTCTTAGAATGTAAAACACGGAATGTCACAATGCAAAACATCTTTAAAAATCATCCCTTTTAACCTCCTCGTTTACAGAGCAGAAAGGCAAGGCCCAGAGAAGTAAAATTTTTTATTTGTTTCCTAAGACTTTTTCCTAATACCACATTGTGATGGAACTGCTTCTAGGCTCTATAATCCTGAACTGGAATTTGTTAATCATTCTGTCTCAAAGTGTGGCTGACTCCAGCCTAAATATTCCCATCAACTATCCTGGGTTCAGGATGATCAGATATGGATTTGCCAACTGCACATGGTTGATTTTGAAGCAGATTTTGAAGGTCAATGCCTTCACAATACCTCCCCCCACCCCCAGCTACCTTACTTACTGAAGCGTATCGGGGACATCCTCTGCATGTCCCCATTATACTATTTACCCAGTCCTCATGCTATGAGCCGTGTTCATCTCACTCTTGCTCATAGCAGTCTTGTTAATAGTCATTAGCAATTACCAGTCTGTCACCTTAGGTGTGAAGGGCTTGGATGTATTGTTTGCCTCCTTTTTTCATTGAGACCCACTTTCAAATACCTCCTGGTTTACCTTTGATGACCCCTCACCAGCAGAATACACATTAGCCTATAGATGACTCGTAGCCAAAGAACAATTTTAAGAACAAACTTCATTAGGAAATTTATAACAACAACCAAAAAAATCTTCCCAGAATGTCAAAGCCGGAAAGATCCTTAGAAGGGAGAGCATTTCCAAGATGAAAAGGGACCAGAGAACATGGAATATCAGAGCAAGAAGGATCCTTGGAACAGAGGACTGAATGTCAGAGGCAAAAGAGACCTTGGAACATAGGAAGTGTGAGTTGGAAGAGGCCTTAGAGTTCAGCTCGTTTTGCAGAGAAAGTCCAAGGTCACAATGCAAAATGGCAGATAGCCAGATCTCTGTCTCTGTTCTCTCCCCTCCCCCAAGACAATTATATTCTATTGTATTTAAATACAAAAGTGGTCTTCCTGCCCACTCCCACTAGCACTCGCCCTTGGAACTGCATCTCCAAGTGTAGCAAGTGGTGGCCTCTCTCCATGTTCCTCAGAACCAACCAAAAGGCTGGGGGGTTGAGAATGTGATTAGCGTCTAGGGGCCAGAGAAACAGGGTTTCTTCTCTGTGCTAAGCTATTGATCCCAGCAGGGGATGGAACACAGGTCCGGGTCTTCATTTGTCCTAAATTTTTAACTGAGAATGCTAATTGATTGGACAACTCAAAAACCAACCCACAGACACCCATGCTCACAGAAAGGAGATCCTTCTAAGTCAGATCTACAAACACTGAGTCTAGTTTAGCTTTGGTCTGGAGAACAGAGACTTTTGAAATGCCAACTGTTGAATTCTGAACTCTACCTAGTGGAAGGCTCAGTTGGTAATAGGGAGCTTTGATGATGCTTTAACGGTCTCCAGGCAGTACTGTCTCCAAGCCCAGCCCAGCCCAGCCCAATTCTGCTGTTTCTGAGCCAGAATAATTATAAGGACTTCTCAGCTCAATTAATGAGGTTAATAACTCCCATCTCCATAGAGCTCGCCCCACGACACCCTTGGGAATTAGGCAGCGCAAGTCTTATTATTTTCAGCAGATAAATGAGGAAACCAAATTTCAGGGAGGTGACTTGCCCAGGATCACCTAGACCGTGAATTGTAGTGAAGCAGGGATTCAATCCCAGAGCTTCTGGCTCTAGGGCCAGCCACCACACTAGCTGCCCTATCATGCTTGCTTTTATAGGTTTTGAAAAGAGATAGTGAGAGGACCAGCTTAACTCCCCTGAGAATGGGAGGTCAACAATTAACACAGGATCATAGATCGAGAACCAGGAATCACACAGTCAGTCAACAAGCATTTATTAAATTAATTATTTTAAAAAAGCATTTATTAAGCACTTACTATGTGCCAGACACTGTGCTAACCACAGGTGATACAAAGAAAGGTGAAAACAGGTTCCTGCTCTTGAGGAGTTCACAGCTTAATGAAGGAGGCAGCATTATATAAATTGGTCCATACAAGATATAGATACACACACACACACACACACACACACACACACACAGAGTCCCAAAAGTCTTCGTGCAGTTTTAATCTTTAATAGCACAAAAATGCACTAAGACTTTGGGGACATCCTGTGTATGTATATATGCACATAGGTGTATGATATATGTGTGTATGCATATATGGAGAAGGAGGAAGGTAGCTACAAGAAAACTTACCAATCAATCAAGTATTCATTAGCACCTACTATGCACCTTGTACTACACATTTTTTTGTACTTAAGGTACAGATACAAAGAATGAAGCAATCCCCATTCACAAGGAGACTCCATTCCAGTGGGGAAGACAAGTACATCTAAGATATCTACAGCATGAACAGGAAGTAAACAAATACAAACCTGGGCAGGAAGTGGCTTGGAGGGAGGGCCCTAGCAAGGGGGAATCAGGAGAGGCTTTCTGTGGAAGGTGGCTCCTGACCCGCATCTTAAAGGAAGGGGGAGACGGGTGAGGTGGAGGTAAAGAGGAAGGGCATTCCAGGCATGGCGGGTGGTCAGCACAAAGGCAGGAGAGGGAACGCTGTGAGGGAGGAACAGGCTTACCCAGGTTGGCAGCATCAGGCACAGGTGTCTTGGTCCCAGACCTTGCATCCCTTCTACTGAAGGAATGGCTTAGAGACCTTCGCAAGACCTGTTGTGGTGACCATGGATGCCCCCAGGTGAAAGGGAAAGGCCCACACTTCCCAGAGGATGAAGGGCTGAGGTTGGGGGTTGGTCTAGGGGGCCAGGGTTCTCAGGGAAGTAGAATCAGTGGAACCCTCTTCTGCCTGCTTCTCTGTGTGTGTGCATCTTGCCTTCGTCCCCATGGCATGGAGACCTACCCACCCGCCTGCATGATACTCGGCCTACTAGCCTGGGGTCCCTTCTCATCTCCGGAGGCTCTGGTGACTCTCAAATGCTTTCAGAAAATGAGCCGTTCTCCTCCTCCTGTTTTCAGCTTGGCTGGCTTGGCTGGCTTGGCTGTGAGGCAAAAGAGTTCGATTCTGCAGAACTGGGAGATTGAAACCAGCAGTCCGGTCCCTCCCCCAAGCCCAAATGGGGCTGGACTGCAGCTGCATAACCATCCCTGACCTTGGCCTTGCCAACCCTGAAAACTGTCGGCAAATAAACGAAGCCTCGGCTCCCCGGATTTTCTTCCACAACCGCTGTGGTTTTGCCTGCAGGAGTCAGTTGTGCCTTAAAGAGATTTGCCCAGATCACCAGGGCCATGATCGCCCCCTCTTTTTTTCAAACCCCACAGGGTACTCCAGGACCAGTTGGGGTTCCCGGCCCAGCAGGACCAAAAGGGGAAAGGGTGAGTGTACCCGCTCAGCCAAGCTGTGCCAGCCAAATCTGGGCAGTGGGATGGATGGAGGGTGCCAGGATTTAAAGCTGGAAGGGGCCTCAGAATCAGCCAATCTACAAGTATCTACTAAGCACCCATTACTCGCCAGGCACTTTGATAGAAACAATCTAGGATAATCCCTTCATTCTCCAGAAGGCAGCCTAAAGGAGTTTACTAACTGCCCAGGTCACACAGCCAGCAACAGAAACAACAATAATAACTCCTGTTTATATAGTAGTTTGAGGTTTACAAAGTGCTTCACTCACCAAAACTTTGCACAGTAGGTATCATCCGCCTTATTATGTCCATTTTACACAAGAAAAAGTGACATGCTGGTAACTGTTAGTGTCAGGATTTGAACCAAGGTCCCCATTCCAAATTTTGCACTCTGTATGCTGCCAAGAGAAGTTCTGGGTGTTGCTTCTTAGTTTGGGTCTCCAGATGGGGCTTGCCTTGACAACCCTCAAGCTGCCTCCATTAGTCGAGGGATAAGCTCCTATTCCCTCATCCCCAGCCACCACTTAAACCCAAGCAGAGCAACGGCAGAGTCACACTCCCCTTGTCGCCAGTGTTGGAACGAGGTAACAATTGGATGCTGATGAACATCAAAGACAGTCCTGAAAGGGGAAAGAAACAACCTGGAGGCAACGCGCAGCTTTAGGGAGGATGGAGGGGATATCAGACAGTCCCACCAAGGATGCCTCACCGGTGCTAGAGTGTTGACTGTTGATTCATGTAATCATGAGCCCTCGCTGGTAAAGCTCCCTCCTCCCTTCCTCATCAGTGACTCCCAATGTCACCTCAATTTGCCAGACTCAAGGAATAGATGCTGATGCTGGTGAAATAATGATAACAATCCATATCTTCATGATGATTTAACATTTACAAAGCACGTTTTCCACCACAATCCTTTGAGTTTCAGGTATTATTAGCCCGATCTTGAAGTCTTGCATCTGACATAGCCTGGCTGTGTGACCCTGGGCAGGTCACTTAACCTCAATGCTCCAGACCAGTAATGTCAATCTCAGATAGAAACAGGTGCCACTAAACCAGACAGAAGGATCCACCCCTGCAATCCACAGATTGACTTTGAAAATCACCTATTAACATCATGTTTTATTGTCTTTTTACTTATCTTGTTCAATATTTCCCTATTGCATTTTAATCTGGTTGGGGTCATACTCGGGAGGGTTGTGGGTCAGCCACCCATGGGTTCAATACGCTCTCCAAGTCTAAAACCTGCAGAAGAAGGTGCTGATCTGCATTGGTGACAGGAGCTTCCTCCTTGGCAATTTCCCTGTACCAAAAAAATCCCAGGTTCTCTCCCTGTCTTAAAGCTAGGAATTTGCTAAGAATCTGAACCCAGATTCCTGACTCTAAATCCAGTGCTCTTTCCCTACTATGGTGATGGCTTCTGTGACCCCGAAGCCATCGAGTGATATCTGAAACCATCCCCTCCCATCCTCACCCCATTCTTGATAACTGTAACCCATCCTTGCCTCCAGCTCCCACCATATCTTTGCTTTTTTGTACCTTATCATGTGAGGGCTAGTCAGACACTTACTAGATGTCAGACTTTGGGCAAATTATTTACTGTCTCAGCCTGTTTCCTCATCTGTGAAATAAAAATAGTACTATCACCTGCCCCACAAGGTTCTTGTGAGAGTCCAATGAGATGGAAAGTGTCTACAAACCTTTTCTTCTTCTACTCCCTCTCTGCCTACCCCTTTTTTTTCTCCCCAGCTGGGGCCAACTAGTCAGTAGGGAAGATCTCTTGTACCTATGTTGTGTGTCTCAGTCCAGTGAGACTTTACAGGATGTCTTCTGGTTGCCTACCTTCCCTCCCTGTCCTGGAGGTTGTGGTTGGCACCATAGAAGCACCTAACCCCTAGCACCTTGGGGCATTGGGGAGACAAATGGGAAAGAGCCACTGGTTTTAAAGTCTGAAGACCTGAGCTTAAATTCTGGTTCTGATACCTATGAGCCATGTGACCTGGCACAAGTCATTTAACTTGAGATACCAATAAGCCACAGTTCCTGACCTTAGGGAGATCACATTACCTTAAGCAATAAGGCACAAGGCTAGATAACCAGATTGCACAATATTAAAGCATCTTCCTCATATGTAAAATGGGCTAATCATGTTGTACTAACTCATAGGTGCAGGTCTATGGGGCAGGCCCAATGTAAAGTACCATAACAATGTAAGCTACTGTTATTTTACTATTATGTTGTTGGAAGTTAGATGATAATGCCCCAATCATTCACATTTATGTGATCATTTAAGGTTTGCAAAGTACTTTACATATGTGATCTCATTTGATTCTTACACCATCCCTCTAAGGTAGGTGCTATTATCATTATAGATGAGGAAACCGAGGCAGAGAGAGGTTAAGTAACTTGCCCAGGGGCACACAGCTAGTGTCTCAGATGGAATTCAAATGCAAGTCATCCCAACTCTATCCACCAAGAGTCCACTACTCTAGCTGTCAAACCAGGCTATATCCAATTATGTTGGATCGTGGTGATGAGGGAACAGCTGGCTATCTGAGCTGGTCAGCAGAGAGGACCTTCATGGAAGAATCTTGGCTCTGTTGCTTACTAGCCGTGTGATCTTGGGCAAATCTCTTCTCCTTGATGGGGGAGGGTAAATTGAATGATCTTTAAGGTCACGTCCAATTCCAAATCTCATGGTCCCAGGTTAGACAAGCCAAACTTCAAAGGACCCATGGTAGATCTGAATGGGGAGAAACACGATGGTTCTGTCCAACATTACATTCACCATCAGATGGTTTTCTCTGTGTGTCAGGGGACATGAATCACCTAGTCAAGCAGGATCACATGTTGCTTTGTTCTCTGTCTCTTTCAGGGCAGCAAAGGAGACCCAGGGATCACAGGACCAATGGGAGCCGCTGGGCTTCCTGTAAGTTTTCCCTCACCCTCACATTGTTATCGGAGGCTGAGGATGCTCTTGATCACCCAGGGGTGTTCTCTCCAGCTGCTCTTGCAGAAATCACAAGTGAAGACATTGAACTTGGTAGGGGGAGGGGCAGGGTAGAACACGAAGGGAAAGCTCCAAGAGCAAAGGAATGGCTTTGGCTCCCAAGCCAATGAGGTCTTCAGAGTTGGCCAACATGGACTGGGTACCCAGTTATTGCATAACGCTGTAGCAGAGAAATAAATAGCCTCATCTCGGCATCCATAGTACCCATACTCATTGGATTATAGAATTCAGACCTAGAAAGGAGCTCAGAGAGCATCCACTCTAACTGCCTCATAATGAGGAAACCTAGTCCCAGAGATGTTGAGTTTCCCAAGGACACACAGGTAACAAATCGTGGAGTTAGAATTTGAACCCGTGCTCTGACTCTAACTCTTCTCTACACCCCCTGGGTGAGATCTCATCACCTATAAGTCAGTTCTAAACTCAGACTACTAGAAGTCATCCCTCCTGACTCAATCCAATGCATTCAACAAGACAGTCCTGCTTCTCACTCTCATATCCCTTTCATCTCTCCTCCATCAAAACTTTAGGGAACCATCCCAGGGAGAGATTCAGAAAATCCAAGAGCTAGAAAGGAAATTGCCAGCCACAAAGTCCAAACCCTTTCATTTTGCAAAGAGAAACTGAGGCTCAGAGAGCAGTAAAGCCTGAGGTCATACATTAGAAGGTGGCTGGGGAGAGGGGAAATCATGTCTCCTGACCCTGAGACCTAGAATGTGATCATTAACAAGAGGGCCTCACCAGCTCAAAACGACTGATTGACATCTTTTTAAAAATGATTAGAGCCATCAGTGTCTTAACTCACCTTTAAATGGCCAAGCCTCAATAAACCTATGAATTCAGTATTACCAATACCATTAACCTTATTTTACACATAAGGAAACAGAGGCCCATAGAGGTTAAGGTGGCCCAATGCTGCCTAGGGTTACATAGCTAGTAGGTATCAGAGCCAGAATTTGAACCCAAGTCTCTCCTCACTGCAGAGACATCCAGCATTCTTTCTATGACCCCTCACTATGCTGCTTAGTCTTAATTGAAAGAAACCAGGTACTCGATGCTAAGACTTTAATAACTATTTCAGTAGGTCCATGGAAGAAAGCAGCTAAGTGGCACAGTAGATAGAGCCTTGGGCCTGGAGTCAAGAGGACCTTAGTTCAAATCTGACCTCAGACCCTTATTAGCTGTGTGACCCTGGGCAAGTCACTTCACCCAGTTTGCCTCAGTTTTCTCATCTGTAAAATGAGCTGGAGAAGGAAATGGCAAACCACTCCAGTGTCTTTGCCAAGAAAACCCCAAATGGGGTCATGAAGAGTTGGACAGGACTGAACAACAACAAAATGGAGGAAAGCAGAAATAACTTTGTACAGAAATGCTCCCTAGAGCTCCTTAGATTACCCTATACAGCCAGCCACCTACTTCACTTAGAGGAAGGTTCACCCGGTTAGAAGAGACCGTTTACCAAGTTCCAATCCTGGGATTCTTTATTGTTGTCATTGTTTATCCTTCGTCTTTGAAGAGGACCAAAGTATTCTATGGCCAGTCTAGTGGGTCAAGCTGGCCAAGCCATTTTTATGGTGCGGCAGGGCAACCCTACACTTCAGTTTGTCGTTGTCCCACTAGCCAGGTCCAAGGGTAGCCTTTGAGATGAATGGAAAAAAAAACCATTTCGACATGTTTGAGAAGGAGGAGGCAGACAGAATGGCAACATGTGGGCCTCCCTGCCACAGTCATTGGCCTGCTTGCCTTTCGCGTGCTCCAAAGACATGCCCTCAGGGCCAGTTATTCATTCATTTAAATGGACTCACAAAGCCTCAATGAGAGACCACCTGGACAGAGCCCATTTCCCCACCATGGAGCCAGGAAACAAGGGTAGCATTCACAACTCTGCCCATAACTCATCCTATATTTTATAGGTCAATTTACTCAGGCTCTCTTCCCTTTGGTTTCCAGTCTGTAAAATGGGGATAATTAAATTTTCTCCCTGTGCCCCCCCTCCCCTCCAACCCACCTAGAGTTGGATGTCAGTAAAGAGCTTTCAGAAGGTTGGAAGGGAAGGGGCCTGAGGACCATGAAGGGGTTTGCTTGTTAATACGACTCTGTCTCTGATTTATTCTAGGGTTTGCACGGACCACCCGGTGACAAAGGAAACCGGGTGAGTCAGGAGCTGAATTCCTTGTATTTGGTTACTAATGCCTTCAGGATGTGGTGGAATGATCAATTTGAAATGACCCGCCCAAGGAGGAAGTTCAAGTTTCCTTGATAAATCACCCTAAATTAGAGGGATTTCCAGTGAGATGCATAACATTGTAATACATACTGAGATTGGACTCCCAGTGGATACTCAAAAGGATGTGCTCTTAATGCAATATAGGAAGATTCGAGCCCTTCTAACCTTGCGTCTACCGCTCTCTGGCCATGTTGCTTGTAAATAATTATGCTTCAGTATTTCAAGAATCTGTGATTTCATCATCAGTATGAATACTCTCTCTACCTTCCACACCTTAGTAGATGACTTGTTGCCCAAAAAATCCATTTCTTAATAGCCAGCCTCCTGGTGACAAACTTTCCAAGGCTGAGTTTTAGACAACTGACATGTTACTGAGCCTGTTTTCAAAGGCTTAAGAAAACTTTCCAGAGCTGGTGCCCCACTAGCAGGCTTAGAGGGCAACATAGGACAGTGGGAAAGTTGTTGACCCCGGAATCAGAGGAAATGGGTCTGAATCCCACCTCTGACTTTTAGTACTTTTGTGACCTTGGAGAGGTCTCAGTTTCCTCATCTGTAAAATGAAGGAATTTAATTAGATACTCTCTGAGGTCACTTCTAGCCCCAATTCTATGATCTTCAGTATTATGTCTAAATGCATTAATACACTAGACTAAGGTTTTCTAAAATCACAAACAAGCATCAAATTCAATCTGAAACCACTGGCAAGGCTGGGAAGAAATTCCAGGTCAAAGTCTGAGAGTCTAGGTAATTTAAGCAGCAGCCCTTTGTGAAATTACAACTGCAATTCCTCTTAGAGAAACTAGACAGAAAGGTCTAAACCCAGGTGTCCCATCTGGGACCTGCCTAACCCCAGGGTGTGGCCTGTCTGAAATGTTCAGCAAAACAAAAACGTATTTTACCTAGTTAGCCAGCACACATGAACTAGCAGGTTAGTAATTACTTGCCCACCTACATCTTTGTGTATCCAGGGGTCATGCTAACAGGATTGGCTCAATAATTAAAATTATTACTTAAAAATGCATTCAGCCCACACACATATGGATTTCTCATCATGGTGCTCATTCCTGAAAAACCTGGATGCCCTGGTTAAAATAATGAGGCTGTGTTTAGTCTAGGGAAGTGGTGACCTTTCTACCTTTTCCTTAGCCCAGATGACAGAGTCCTAACAGGATAGATGCCCTTCCCAAGAAAGATCAGCCTCTCCCCACTCTCTTATTGTTCCTTCAGTCTATTAGTGTTTTCCTTAGCTCTTGTCGGCTCTCTCTACCCTAGAAGCATGGTGCTCTGCCAAGGCATGGCCCATAGGCACCCACACATATAGCACTGCTCCATCAAGAGATGAACATACACAGATAAATAGATACATAGATAGACAGACAGACACATGATAGGCAGACAGACAGAAAGATGACAGATAGATAGACAGATAGATAGGAATATTTATTAAGTGTTACTGTGTGCCAGGCACTGTGCTAATCACTGGGGATACAAATACAAATAAGACACAGTCTCTAGGACTCAAGCTCCTCAAGGAGCTTACATTCTAATAGGGAAAGGCAACTGGCAGAGCTGGAAAAGAAGTTAAATATCTGACACTGGTAACTACTGTTTGAGGAAGTCCCTCTCATTGTGTAGCTAAGACCGCTGCTTGGCCAGCCCCACTGGCTGCTCAGCTAGTCTGCTGGCAGGTCCCTGATAGCATTAATGCATGTGATGGGGCAATATAGACGCTGTCTTTTTCTTTCCATTGCCAATAAAGATGAATTCGATTCCCTTTCAATTCAGTAAATATTTACACAGTGCCTGTAAATTGGTGTCTCATCACAAACAATGCAGAGTTGGTTCTGTCAATGCTGGCCATTAATAGGGACAGGGGAGGAGGAAAGAAGGGAGGTAGCCTGTGTGGTGCATATGACCCTAGATTCAGAGCTAGGAGGGACCTTGGAGACCATCTAACGCAACCACCTCATTTCACAGATAAGGAAACTGAGCCTCAGAGAGGTTAAGTGAGGTTAAGCCCAGGGTCACACAGCTACTTAGTCATCAGAGTCAGGATTTGAGTCCTAATCTCCCTGGCTCCAATTCCAGCATTCTACCCACTGCACCAGACTGCCCATCTTCAGCCTTCCTCCCACTCCACCAAGACATAACTGTCGGAAACAGAATCAGTGTTTCAGGCAAGATGGGAAATTAGAATTTCCTGTGGGCAAAGTCACAAAGACTTTATGGTTCCAAGCAAATACGATCATTCCAACCACAGTTTGGCTTATTAACATCATTTCTATCTCCTTTCTTTTGAGTTTGGGTTTCACTTAATTGTTATTGCTATGGCTAAATTACTCATACTAACTTCCTTTAACTCTTTCTGTTGGTTTGAGGTCAGAGTGAGCCATGGAAGTCGTGATTCAAGAGCTTCATAGGCAGCCACGTGGGGATAGCAAAGATCAGGCAATATTGGTCAGAGAAGCCAGGGATAAAGCTGTTACTCCACCTTGTCAAAGATGGTGCTGGAGGTAGAGATGCAATGGAGGTGAAATTCATGAAATAGTTATTAATGAACTAGACAATGATGGCCCATAGAGGGAATGCTTTCTCTTTACTGTCTTAGAATTTGACAGTGGCCTTTCCTCCCCTCTTTGCAAATTAGGAATGGCTTATTTAACAAAAAGAAAGTCTGGAAAATAGTAGGAAATTGCTCTGGCCTTCATCTGAAAGTTCTATAAAGAATCCACTGACGTTCTCCAAAGACAGTACTTCTAAATCACTTAAAAGTGTCCTTTTTAGCCCCCAAGTTTAGCCATCAGCTCTTAATTTTCTTTGCTGGGCTGGATAGATCATGGGGCTGATCCAAGTCAGGAAGATTCTGATGTTCATGTGATTTGATGAAAGTCCAGCCTAAGAAATGATGTTCTTTTCCTCTCTATTAATTCAATTAAATTCAGTAAGTATTTTTAAGTACCTACTATGTGCCAGGCCCTGAGGTTACCAAGACAGAAATTAAACATTCCCTGCCCTCAAAGAGCTAACATTCTACCAAAAAAATTTTTCAAAGATAGTTCTTGGTCCTCTTAAGAAAGTCACAATGGTCATTCTAAGACTCAATGCCAAGATTATTAACATTTTCCAGATAGGACAGACATCAGACAAACATAATCATGTCCCATTCCTAAATTGCAGTTGTATAAACATCATCTGTCTTCTCTACCCAGAAGTTCTCTAGGAATTTGGCCCACGTGCAGTTTTTAGTTTGGGAAATGTCTGAGAAAGGAACAACATCTTTTGCCTAAAAATGGTGGTGGCAAACACACTGGTGTAGATGCCATGGTGTAGCCTTTGAATCACCCTACAGAAAAAGTCAGATGGTCATTCATCCAAGCTAAGCCAGTCACTTTCCAAAATGCTCCATCTGGCATGTGGAACATGTGCTGTGTGTTTGGTTCTTATTTCTACAGGCCCCTCTTGTCCCCTTACCTCTGTCCCTGCTGCCTTTTTTTTTTTTTTTTGGCCTGGATCTTCCTTCCTCTTCCTTCTATATCCCTGGAGACTTTTTTTTCCCTGTAGACAATTTCTCCCAGTCATATCCCTTTCCCATCCATTCTTTTTCCAATTTTGAGTTTATTTTATCTAAACTCTTTTATTTTCCACTTTTTTTTTAGACATCTCTGTTGCTTGATTTTATTTGTACCTTCTAACCCTGCCACATGCTGAATAAAACCCTCTCTTTGACCAATCCTCTTTCATCTCATTTTATGTAACTCTGAGGGTTTGGGAGGAGGTGAGTTGGGAAATTTTCTATTTTCTGTAAATGGGTCTTTAAAATACCCCCAGTTCTAAGATGATTTCCTCTTTCTATAGAAGTTAAGACCTCCTAGCTCCTCTATTAAAAGCAAGAGTTTGACATGTAGTCACCCCTAAGCTGCTCACATATGTTTTATCCCTTTCATTGATTACCTATGATCAATTTCCACCCTCAGTCTAGGTGCTCCCTAGAGCACCCCCACCCATGTTGGGAAATACAAGCTCATTTGCAAGAGTACCCTGAGTCAAACATCACTAAGAGACAACTAGCCACCAGTAAAAGTAAGAGCTGGTTGAGGGTGAATTGCCATCAGATGAAGCATCACAGGATGCAGACACCCCAGAAAGAAGTGGCTCCATGGCCAGTCTTACCCTTTAGAACATGCTGCATAGACACAGCATAGAGAATGGCAAGATCGACCTTGGACAGCCCCTACCCTCCATCACCAACCCAAAGCCCTACTACCTCCTCTGATCCCCTTAGGGACACACACACACACACACACACACACCCCTATACACTTGCAGATGCCCACAGTTGATATCTACATCCCTACAGAAACTATATTAATTAGGAGGGTCTATTTTTTTAAAATTTTTTTTTCTGGTTTTCTGTTTTATTTTGTATCTTTCTGTCTCTAACTTTGATACAATGGATGATCCTAAAGCTTTGATATTATTTTTCTTTCTTGGCCTGAACCATTATTTACAGGGGGAGAGGGGGAAGAAAGGCTCTAGGGGGCCTAAAGGGGATAAGGGAGACCAAGGAGCACCTGGATTAGATGCCCCCTGTCCATTGGTATGTTCTAATTTAATGGCTTGTATTTGTGGTTTCTTGTTTGTTTGTTTGTTTTTTCCTTGAGGTTCACAAATTGGGAAGAAAGAAGGAAAACTCAGCTTAGAATGTGAAATGATTAATCACAGCCCTGGTGCCAAAGTTCCTCTGTTATGCTAAGGGCTAGAGGAATTCTGGATGCTGTTGGTTTGGGCTCAGAGCCACAGCACACAAAATTCTGGTTAAAATCCCTTTCTTTTCAGCAGCTTCATAAATAAAGTGCTAGAGGGGTGGAAGCCAGGAGGAAAGGGATTGACCAACAGAAGTCCCATGCTTTCAGCCAGGGCTGACTTTGGGAGCTCGAGTAACAGCTGCCAATGATGGAGTTGCCCTTCTTTGTTTCTTTACCACCTCCAGTCAACTACCAACCAATCTGGGTCCTCACTTGGTCTGGATACACAGGACACTAGGGTTCAGCTCCCCAGGTAGATGATCTGTCTCAAACCTTGCTAGGATAAAAGCCAGCCAGGGAGTTACTTCACTCAGCCTGCTTCCTTCTGCTTACAGCAAGGGTAGTCTCAGCACCCAAAGAGTTGGCAATAGAGACCAAGATTCTTAAAGGGGAAAGGTCTTTTATGACTATTAGAAAAAATAGGCCAATATTTATCAGGAGTCCCCCAAATCGATCAGTCAATCAGTCAACAATTTGTTGAGCTTAAAAGCTTTCTCCACCCTGTATCAAGATACTCTTCAATGCAATTCAGTGAACATTTTCTAAGTTACCTACTGTGTGCAAGACTCTAGGCATATAAAGATTACAAAACCATGCAGTCCTGCCCTTAAGGGACTTCTAATCTAATTGTAATTATAATTTTTCATTAAAATTCTGTTAAGGTATTGGACCAGGTTTATCCATGATAGGAGTGAAGATGAGAGAAAAATCAAGATCTTTCCTGAGTCTGCTTTCCCAGGGCTTAGACACTGAATTTCTCAAAAATCAAAGGACCAGTCATAGTTATGTTGGGGAGATTTGCCCCCAAATCTTGGCTCCTGGGTGTGGCATCTCTAGTGTCTTATGTCCTGGCCAGGAGAGGACGGGGCCTCTCCTCCACTGGGAAGGAGCTGGCCATCTCTGACCCAAATAATCATCGTGGTTGATTTTGTGAACAGGGACATCGAGGTTTTAAAGGAGAGAAGGGGGAGCCGGGGTTACCAGGGCTGGACGGACTGGATGCCCCGTGCCCATTGGTATGGCATTACCTTCCCTTTCCTGCTTGGTTTCTCTTGGCTTTCATGGACCTTCCTCCTGCATGCCTCCTCCATCCCTCCATCATTACCTGCTTCCTAACAACCCCAGACATGGGGCTCTTATTGCTTGGATCTGCCTCTCTGATGGATATTTAGCCTTTCCTTGTCTTCCTTTGGCTTTCTCTTCTGGACCATGTGACCTGAAATTGTGAGTTAACACTGGACATACTTCCTCTTCCCACCCACACCTTTCACTTAAAGAGTAATAAATGTAGGCCTTGACTATAAGCTGGCTAACTTCCAGACATTGCAACAAGATTAACAAATTTGCCATGCTGGGCAAGTCCACAGAAACAGCGGACCATGGGTACAGCACTGGAAGGGACCTTAAAGACTATCTCATCCAAACCCCTCATTTTACAGATGAGGAAACTGAGCCCCAGAGAGGTTAAGTGACTTAAAATTAGAGGATCATAGATCCAGAGTAGGAAGAGCCCTCAAGCCCCATCGAGTCCAACACCTTCATTTTACAGATGAGGAAACTGAGGTCCAGAGGGTTGAGTAACTCACCCAACATCACACAAGTGGTAAGCATCAGAGGGGGCATTTGAATCCACATCCTCTGACTCAAAGGCCAGTGCTCTCCTCCACTGTGCCCTGATGCCTTACTTCTAATAGTTGAGGTTATTTCTCTACTCTCACTTGGCTTCATCCTAATAATAAGTCACATTTCCATAGCACTTTAAGGCTTACAAAATGTTTCTCTTATGACCACCCTGAGTTAAGGAAGGCAAGTTTTATTGCCCCTATTTTATAGATGAGGAACCCAGTGCTCCGAGAGGTTACGTTATTTGCCAAGAGTCACACAGCTAGAAAGCAGAAGAGTGGGGGCTGGGTCTCCTGGCTCCAAGTCCAATTTTCATTCTCCCCTCCCCCACACTGCCTCTCTGATTTCTGATCCTCCCCTGTGTCCCCAGCATAATTCTGCAAGTTCAGTCTTTCCTGCGGGGTTATGGAATAGCTTAAGAGTTCCTACAGCCCAGATTGTGCCTGAGACAATTGGTGCCAATCACCCTTGCCTTGGTTATACCCTAATCTGGTGCTAACTCATTCTCCAAAATCTAGAAACAGGCCAGCCAGTTAAAAATACTCTAGTCTGAGATAACAAAAAGGGATTCACCCTCTTTGATTGAAGTCAAGAACATCCCATAAGACCTGCCTCTTTTCTCCCCTTGTCCCCAGATTGCCTTCCTTTTGAAGAGTTTGGTTCACCATTGAATACCCTCGGCAATAGTACCAGGGGAAGGACAAAGCTACAGAGAATAGTTAAGAGAGATAAGAAAGGAAAGCAGAAAGCAATAAAGGAGTCTTTAGGACAGGATAAAAGAGTATATTGTATTCTCCCCAGTCTGATAAGTTGTTTCTCTAGACAGCTAGGTGGTGGAGCAAGCTTACAGTTAGGAAGACCTGAGTTCAAATCTGGCTTCAGACACTAGTTGTATGACCCTGGGCAAGTCACTTAACCTCTGCCTCAGTTTCCTTATCTGTCAAATGAGGATAATAATAGCACTTACCTCTCAGGGTGCTTGTGAGGCTCAAATGATATAATAATTGTGAAGTGCTTAGCACAGTGCCTGGCACATAGTAGGTGCTATATAAATGTTAGCTATTACCAGTATTATTAATATTATCTAGGCATCACAATGCTAGCCCCTGTTCTTCACCCTTTTGCACCTAACTATGCCTGTGCCAAGGAAGCTCCTACCTCTTTCTCAATGTCACAAGTAGGTATGGAGATTTTGATGGTCTTTTCATTCCACCTGGTTCAATAAGCCAGGGTTAGAACCTTTGACTGGCCTGGTCTCATTCCATTTGATCATCCCCTGCCCTCCCCCCATATATATACACAGACCCAATCCTGCATGATCAATTTCAGATGGGAGACATCTTCAAATGCAGATGATTGTCAGGAATGGGGAAGGTGTACCAACGATACTTTTACAGCGCATGTTTCTTAGAGCCCATGTGTGAAGTCACTGCTATAAGAGTTCAGAAACCTTTCAGGCTGGGGAACTGAGTGAGCATGAGCCCTTTCTCGGATCCCCCATTCTGCTAAACCCTGAGCATGTAGCATGCCAACTAACATTTCTCCATAGGGAATTTTTCCATCTCTCCCACAAGCCCCCATCAATAACCAGCAAGGGCCCTTTCCTCTGCCAAACTCACCTGCCACAAACTCTTCCTATGACTCCCCAGGTCATCTTTGGATCTGCAAGTCATAACTCCCCAACCCCCTTGCTCCTGTCCACACACCTAACATTTCATTTCGCTCTGTCCTGAGCTCTACATCACATCACTCCTCCCATCACTGGTGTACCAATGGGAATGCCACTCTGGCCAGTGGTGGCTCCTTTTCCTGTGGAAGAGTCCGAGTTCATGTTGTTTCCGAAACCCTACCTATCAAAGGGTAGTGAGGATGACTCCTCGAAACAACTATGCCCGATCTTCTCCTTCTTCCTCCTCCCTCAAAAACAAATCAAATTGAGAAAATGTTATCACAAAGAGGTGTTTTCCCCCAATAACATCTGTAGAAATGTTGCCTTTCCCCTTTGCTACTTTTAGTGCTTTCGTATTTGTTGTTCTTGTCATGGGTTTTTTAAATTATAATTATCATCTGAAGCATGCTACCCACCTCTTGACAGATAGGGGTTGGACTTAAGATGCAAAATGAGACATATTTTTCGGACATGGCCAGTATGGGAATTTGTTTTGCTTGATTATGCATATTTGTTATGAGGGTTTTGTTTTATTGGCAGATGGGGAGGTGGGAGGGTGAGAAAAAGAGATTTTTGTTTGTTGAAAATATTAAATTTAAAAATAATAGGAAAGGTAAGAGAAAGAAAAATAGATTTTGTTAAATGAAAATAATTAAATTTAAATTTTAAATGATCATTATCATTATTAGGATAATAAGATACCTAATCCTGGAGCTTTCCACCATTATAAAACTTGTTAATGAAGGTCCACCACTAATTCCATGAGGAGCATTGAACACTAGGTTCCACTAATTGCATTTGAGTGAAATTGATGAGAACCAATGGCTCCCACCCAACTGATCCCATCCTTTAAGAGACTCCCATCCCAAGAGAGACCTGAGGCTAGCCATCATCTCCTTTGTAGATTCTGGCCAGACCTGTGGATGGGCCAAGTGCCAAGGGAGGTAGAGTAACCTAAAGTCACTTACTAGATCTTTCACTTAGGGCGCCCAAATCCCCACTTCCACACAGAAGCCCTAGGCTCCCACTGAACCCAGGAGACCAAACCACCTAGAACATCCACCTTTAAGCCAGCAGCAGAGAAAAGAAATAAAGCAAAATGTTGTTTAGTCCCATCCTAACCAGCCTCAAATATAGGTTGCAGATGCCCAAGGTTATTAAACTTTTCCTACTTGCCTAAGAGTCTGAGCCCTACTTTTGTCCTTCTCCATTACAGGGGGAAGATGGTTTGCCAGTCCAGGGCTGCTGGAATAAGGTAGGGTTTCCTGATGGCCTGCAGTGCATTGGTGGGATATGTGCACTTGGAGATGTCTTCCCAACAGTGAACACACACACACACACACACACACACACACACACACACATATCCCTGTACATGTTCTATAGACATATAAGCAAACCCAGCTCAGCAGAACAGCCACCCACCATGCATTGTTACCATTCCTCGAGCACTCAGGATGCATTCTTTTTCATTCTTATTGTTATCTCCTGTTTTTATATCACCTTCATTTGCAGATAAATATGTTCTTCTCAAACCTCTCCCTCCCCTCTTTTCACTACCCAGCAAGTCATTTCAAGATATATTTTTAGATAATTCCTTCTTTGGCATCCAGGTAGCTCTAATTCATGGGGTTTCCACACCAATAAGGTTCATCTATTCAGTTCAGATTCATGCTGCACTTTTTCTCCAAGGAGTTCTTAGAGATACTTATAAATTGGTTATTAATTAACTGTTAATCCTCAGAGTAGCATGTAAGGTCACCTAAACCATTTTACCTCTTCCTGGCAGTTGCTACTCAAATTAAAATAAGCCTTAGCCCTTGGTGAGTGGATTTTAAGTGGGGTTAGAATCAGGAGAGAAGTGACTTAAAATCTTGGCTCTGAAACTGTATGAGCCTAGGTATATCAAGTCAGCCTCAGTTTCCTCATCTGTAAAATAGGAATAATAATTCTTACCAAAAAAAAATCCCTCTCTGGGCTATTGTGGGCTGTTTATTGCAAAAGAAATGGGAGTCACTCTGCTTATAGAGTGTTCCCTAACCCGTGGACAGCAATTAACTAGAATTTAGAGTTAGATAAGACCTTTGAGATCACCTGATCCAACTTTCTCGTTTTCACAGAGGAGAGAAACTGGGGTCTAGAATGGTAAACTTCCTTGCCCCAGAACACACAGCCAGTAAGTAAAAGAACTAGAATTCAAACCCAGGCCCTCTGCCTCCAATCCCAGTGCTCCTTCTACTATACCATGCTAATTCTAATTCTGGGGTCAGCAGGCTCTGCTCCAGCCTGCTCCCTCTGATTCAGAGGCATTTCTTGCAGGGGGAAGGAGTTCTGGGCAGGGGTGACTGGGACAACCCTTGCTCACAGTTCATGGGGCAGCCATTTGCCATCTCTTCACCTGTACACAACAATCCACTCAAGGTCATCATAGTCATTGTTCTTCCCACATCCCCCAGTGAGGTGATGGCTTCAGACAAAAATATTTTAATGTAACCCATTTGGATAAAAATCCAAATTGACAACCCAGCCTCCATGATGGCCAAGTCAAAGAATAAGAAGAGGGAGTCCTTGTTCCCAAGGATTTCAGAAGCTCATCTTGGTCACCATCAATGGGAATAAGTCTATTTCAGGCTAATCTCAGGATGCGGAGCCTGAGGACACAGTGGCCAGGGCTTTAAGCTACAGCTGCTAAACTCCCTCACCTCCCCCAATCAGGAGTAGAGAGTAATCCAACAAACATCCATTAAGCCCCAACTGTGTACAGATTAGCTGCTAGGTGTTAGAGGAGATATAAAATGTACTTAAGACTTGACCCCAGGGGCAGCTAGGTGGCGCAGTGGATAGAGCACCGACCCTGGAGTCAAGAGGACCTGAGTTCAAATGTGATCTAAGACACATGATACTCACTAGCTGTGTGATCCTGGGCAAGTCACTTAACCCCAAATGCCTTGCCAAAAAAAAAACAAAAACAAAAACCAAGACTTGACCCTTGTTTTCAAAGAGACTACAATCTAATAGAGGGATAGGAAACAAACATATTCATCAATAAATTCAACAAAAAGCATTTATTAAATATCTGCCATGTGGGAGGTACTGTGTTAGGTGCTGGGGATTCAAAGATATGTTCTAGACCTTATTCTCCAAGAGCTTACCTCCTCATTAAAGGAGGGGGCAATAATAACTAACTTTGAACAAATAGAAACAGCAAAGTGTAGTGTGTAGAGCTGGCTTTAGAGCCAGGAAGACCTGGATTCAAGTCTTGCATCTGACATATACTGGCTTTGTGACCCTGGGCAAGTCACTACAATTCTGAGTGTTCTAGGCACCATGTTTTTGCATTTCTTTGTATCTCCAGCTCTTGGCACATTGCCTGGCACATAGTAAGAATTTAATAAATGCTTGTCAACCAGCCTACTGAGTAGGCAGCTCTGTAATACTAAAAGATACAGAGAAAGTTCCAGCCTCCTTTGGTAGAGCAAGTTCCCTCCCCCAAAAGTTGCCTCTATCAATGGAATCGCAGGTCTGGTCTGTATCCTAATCTCCATAGTTATCTTGCTGTCACACAATAACACACAATCTCCTATGACAAATGCATTCTAGAGTTACAACAATTATCAATGAGCTCCTAGGACTAAGACCTAGGTGGCTGAAAGAAGGTTCCCTGGAAGGGGTGATATTTGAGCTGAATTTTAAAAGGAAAGGGAGCCCAGGGCAGGTTATGCCTGGGGCTATTATCTTCAGCATCTTAGATTTAGTTGTGCCCACTAAAAGATGGATGATGTAAGACAAGCATCCACATTGCCTTCTGATAGAGGTTCCTAAGACTGCCTCTCGTGGCTGGAGAATGGGGTTAACCAGCTTGGTTGGGAATCTCACTAGGGTGTGGGGGAGACAAATCCATTTCCAGGGGTCAGAAGATCTGGGGGAGACAAGATGTGCCCTTATGGAACAACTAACTGTCCTAAGTCTTAGCTAGAGAGTCACAAAAACATGTATTATGTCCAGAGCTTTGTATGGAGACAGAATGGGGCAGTCAAAGGATATTAAGGATCCTGGGAGTCCTGGTCCTAGGGAAGCCTATAGTTTAACAAGAAATCATTCTGAGTCTTCCTGCCATCATAAAATGGGATCCCAGCCTTACCCATATTTGAAACAAGCCAAGGACTTGACATTGAAACTAACCTGCATCTGTTTTCTCTTGCAGTGATGGCCCTAACCTTGGATTGGCCTGTGTGTGTGTTTGTACATAGGATATTTATTTTTATACAGTTTTCTCTTTTTGGAAATGCCAGACCTTATGATGCATCTTTTACAGATTATCCCCCACAAAAAAAGCACCCTGCATTTTTGTACAGAAATTATTGAACATTCCATTCCCCTTCCTGTCTCCAAGATTTTTTGGTATAATTCTTTGTCCATGATGCACGTTTTGTTTGTGAGCACAGCTTCAATGTTTGCATGATATTTGTGCACCCTCGTTAATTAACTGTTGGAGTTTTAATAAATTATTGCATTACCGGGCCAAAGGGAGCTGTCCAGCACCAAAGTGCTGGCTAGTTCATGAGTGAGTCCAGAGAAATAATATGAAGGTCAATGGTATTTGCCACGCCAGGCATGCAGGAGAATATTTTAAACACATGGAATTTTCATTATTAAAAATGGAACATGATAACTTCTGATCCTTTTTGGTCATTAAATATATCAAGAGGCCTGTTTTTAAAAACATATAAAAAATAGCACACCCACATATCTCTGTAATCTGAAGTGCTATTGCTTTTGTCAACAAATCAAAATCAACAACCATGTATTAAACACCTTTTGTGTTAAAGCACTATTCTAGGCACTGTGGAAGATAGAAGATTTAGATGTAATATAGTTCAAGCCTCAATGGAGCTTATAGTCTAACTGAAGGATGTAACACAAACCAATCATAACACACCATTAAACGTGATAAGTACAATAGAAACTGGTCTATGTGAAGTCTGAAGGGAAAAGGTCAATACCAACTGGGCAACAGAGAAAGGTTCCCAAATAAGGTATCAGGCTTTGAAGGATAGGTAAGAATCATCAGATGAAAAAAGAAAGAGAAAAGACATTTCAGGAAGAGAGAGCAATTTTCAAATGCATAGTTCAAATACATAGTTCAGATGGAAATATGCTACTGTGGTATTTTCTAAGGGACCTATTCTAATGAATAGATAAGCATAATCTATGAGCAATGTGTCAATCAATTGTTAAGTGGGCCAGCCAACTCATACTTTGAAATTCCCATTGGTGTGGTGTGTGTGTGTGTGTGTGTGTGTGTGTGTGTGCACGCGCGCATTTGTGCTTATTAAACCAAAACCTCCAGAGGTCCAGTGGTTGCTACTATTTAAATGATGGATAAAAGTGTGGTCAGATTAAGCTTATAGAATGTTGGAGCTGGAAGGATCGTCTCATTACTCATCTTGCTTGACTTCTCTGTAGCTTCAGCCAATGTGGATCACCCTCTTCTCCTGGATGCTCCCTCCTCTCTAGGTTTTCCTAGCACTCTTCTCTCCTAACTCTTCTCCTTTCTGTCTAACTATTCCTTCTTAGGCTCCTTTGCTGGATCTTCTTCCAAGTCATGTCCATTAACTCTGGCTGTCCACCCAATCCTCTCTCCTAGGTCTTCTTCATTTTTCACTTCATACTACCATATTTGGTGATCTCGTCAGTTCCTATCGAGTCTAATTGTCAATTCCATACAGATGATTCCCAGATCTATATGTCCGATCCTAACCTCTCAATTGAACTCCAGTCTTTCATAAATTGCTGCTTCCCTGGGCATCTAAAACAACACATCCAAAACAGAACTAATTATCTTCTTTCCCAAACTCTCCTTTATTCTGAACCTCCCTATTGTTTTTGTGAGCACCACCTCTCACAGGCTCATAACCTTGCCATTATCCTCAACCCCACACTTGCATTCACCCTACATACCCAATCTGTTGCCAAGTTTGGTCAATTCTACCTTCACAACATGTCTCATATAAATCCTCTTCTCTCTGCTCACACAGCTGCTGTTCTGGGGCAGGTCCTCATCACCTTATCCCTGAACACACTAGCCTTCTGCTTGATGTCTCTACCTCAAGCTTCTTTTCATCCTCTACTCAGCTGCTAAGTGATCTTTCCAAAGTGCAAGTCTGACCATGTCACCCTCCTCTCATTCTATATATTCTAATGACCTCCTATTACCTCCAGGATCAAATGGAAAATCACGTGTTTGGCATTTAAAGACCTTCCCAACCTGCCCTCTCCTTTCAATTTGCTTACACTTTACTCTCCTCCCGTACTCTAAGATGCAACCACACCGGCACACTAGCTGTGCTTCAAAAATGACACTTCATTACATGATTTCTTGTCTTTTCACTGGCTTTCCCCTGTCTGGAATGTTCTCCCTCATCATCTCTGCCTCCTGACTTTCATAGTGTACTTCAAGGCTCAGCTCAAACCTTCTGTTCTCTAGGAGGCCTTTCCTGCTCCCTAACCACCTATTGCCAATAGCTTGAGATTATATTTTACTTATGCTCTGCATATCTTATATGTACATTTTTACATTGTCTCCCCCATTAGTATGAGAGCTCCTTAATGGCAGGGAGCCTTGGGTTTTGTCTTTATTTATATAACCAGCAATTAGCACAGCACCTGGCACATAGTAATGTCTTAATGAAGGCTTGTCAACCGACTGAATGACTGGAAGGGACCTTGGAACATATACCCTAGAATGTAAGAGTTGAAAGAGACCTGAGAACACAAAATATGAGAGCCAGGAAGAACCTTAGACAGCATCTAGTTCACCCCCTCATTTTATGTGGAAAATTACAAGCTTAAGTAAAGAGTTACCTTTTTTAACTATTTCATTTCATGCTACTTTCTGTGAATGCCTAAGATTCCAGTAATAGGAGCCATTTACTAGAATCTGAGGCAGCTAGGTGATGCAGTGCTTAGAGTGTTAGGTGTGGAGACAGGAAGAACTAAGTTCAAATTGTGCCTTGACATTTATTGGCTGTGGGCTCCTGGGCAAATCATTTAACTTCTCAGCCTCAGTTTCCCCATCTGTAAAATGGGGTAATAATAGCACCTACCTCACAGAGTTATTGTGAGGCTCAAATAAGAAAATATACATACAGCATTTTTCAAACTTTAAAGCACTATATAAATGCCAGCTATCATTATTATTATTATTAATACATTGAGCAAGATGGCTGTGAAGGTCTATTTCACCAATAACACTGCGACATGGCTCCAGGGCCATCGAAGTGCTGTATGGAATAGAGAGAACCCTGCTAATGAGGAGTTATGCAATGCCGGGGAGGAAAGGAAGCCCAGTGAAAAGAACAGTGGATTCAGAGACAGAAGACCTGGATTCAGATCCTGGCTCTTCCACTCCCTCTCTGGGTAACCTTGGGCAATTCAGGTTTGAGAAGACCCCTAGGGAGATGAGATGTCTCCTTGTGGAGCTACTGACACCCTTAAGACTAGACTGGAGCTGGAGAGGCACTAGAATTCAGCAACAATTAGTTCCTTCTCTGGGCCTCAGTTTCTTATCCATACAATGAGAGGATTGCATTGTTGTTGACTCTTTGTGACCCCTTTTGGGGTTTTCTTGGCAAAAAATACTGGAGTGGTTTGCCATTTCCTTCTCCAGTTCATTTACAGATGAGAAAACTGAGGCAAACAAGGTGAAGTGACTTGCCCAGGGTCATACAGCTAGTGAATGTCTGAGTCTGGATTTGAACTCAGGCCTTCCTGACTCCAAGCATAGTATTTTATCCACTGAGCCACCTAGTTTAAAAATCCTGTAATCTTCAGTTTTATTGCTTTCATTTACATAGTTCAATCAGCACTAGATATAACAAAGTACTGCCTAGTAAAGGTCTCTAAGGATTTCTTGTAATGAATAAATAAGCATGCTCTAGAATTTTTGGGTCAATTGTTTGTGTGTTCAAAGATGCTTCTCAAGGGCTTACCAGTTGCTTATTCACTTAGCTAGATTAAATGTCTCTGGCTTTGCCATGGGTTTATTTATGTTGTCATTTGTTTTTTGAACCCTTTTGTTATGGACCATAGAAAGCTAAGCTTTAACTCAGACCCTGTTTAACTGGCCACAAATTCCCAATGAGTAGACTTCAATTCATGACATGTTAATCTCTTTCTATGATAAGGTCATGATAAAGTCCGTCTGCATCCCATCACGTTAATAGGGTTGCATGTTGCCCCCAAACAAAGTAATCAATAAGAATTCACCCAGCACCAATGAACAGAAATACTTCGGGGCCTCAGTATCCCAGTGTCCCCCCATGCCAGAAGTTTATCTAAATGCATGCTTTTCAATAAGGCATGTTTCCCTAGATGCCTACTGATTAGCTATGTGACTCTGGGCTAGTCATTTAATCTCTTTGATCTCTGTGACTCTTTTGTAAAATGAGTGGATAGAACTAGATCTGGAAAGTTTCCTTATTTCTAAAGTAATATGTTGCTAATGAAATAGATTTGTTTCCTAAATACATTATAGAAAGATCAAGCCAGGTGGCACTGTGCTGTAATAACAGCTATCCACAAAATGTTCCATTAGACGCTGGGTTCTATGGCAAAGTTCCATTCAATTCAGTCCCGTTTATTGAGTACCTACTATGTGCCAGGCATTGTGCTAAGCACCTGAGTCCCTGTGGATACAAAAGATAGTTCCTGCCCTCAACGAGTTTACAATCTAATAGATTGTAAAGTGATTTCTAAATGGGAACCCAACCCTAGAGATGCAGCTGTCCTTTACCCAGAGCCAAGTCCTTACCACCCACACTCTCTCTGTTTCTAACATATTTATAGTCTTTAATGCTATTACCAGCAACAATTATGCTCCCAAATCCAACACAAAAATGAAATCATCTCTGCCCTCAAGAGACTTTTGTTTTATTGGAGGAAGCAACATATTCACATATAAATAAATGCAGAACATACAGAAAAGAAATAACCAAAGTAATTTCTAGGGGAAAGCCCTGACAACTACAGAAATCAGGAAAAGATTCTTGTAGGGGAGAGCATTGATGTTGAGTCTTAGAGGTTGCTGGGACCTCTAGAAAGTATAAGAGAGGAGAGAAGGGGGCAAAATTAGTCACGAGACAGAATGTCACATGAGGGGCTGTTGAGGAGGCCAGTTTGACCAGAGGGTGAGTATGTGGGGGAAGTCATGTATGATAAGCCTGGAAGGCAGGGTAAAAGTCAGATTATAAAGACCTTTAAATGTCCAAAGGGAGGTTGTATGTGTTTTTTTTTTGTCTAGAGGACTCTTCTTGAGTAGAAGAGAAGTGGCATACATGGTCAGACCTAGGCTTAAAAGGCAGCTAGATAGTGCAATGGAGCCCAGAGTCAAGAAGACTTGAGTTCAAATTTGGCCTCAGAAACTATCTTACATGCCCCTGAACAAGTCACTTAACCTCTGTCTGCCTCAGTTTCCTCAACTATAAAATGGGGGTGATAATAGCACCTGCCTCACAGACTTGTTTTTAAGATCAAATGAGAGAATATTTATAAAGCACTTAGCATAGTATCTGGTACATAGTAAGCTCTATATAAATGCTTATTTCCTTCCTCCTTCCCTTCTAGGAATGTCAATATGAAAGCTATGTGGAGGATGGATTAGAGAAAGGGGAACCATTGGAAAGATCAATTAAGAGCTATTACTATGGTTTGGGAAAGCTGTGATAAAGGCTTGAATTAGGATGCGGGCTCAATGAATGGAGAAAAGGGGGTGGATATGAGAGCCATGGAAGTCAATTCAATAAAACTTGTCAATGGAATAAATGGAGGAGGT
Source organism: Vombatus ursinus (assembly GCF_900497805.2). Taxonomy (NCBI): domain Eukaryota; kingdom Metazoa; phylum Chordata; class Mammalia; order Diprotodontia; family Vombatidae; genus Vombatus; species Vombatus ursinus. The sequence goes on along the minus strand of NW_020954625.1, from coordinate 4,735,170 downwards.
GAGGAAGAGTGAAGAATTCAGCTTGATCCCTAGGTCATAAACCTGGATGACTAGTAGAATGGCAGTGCTCCCAATAGAAAGAGGGAATTTAGGCAGAGACAAGAATCAAGAGAGAAGAGAGGGGCAGCTAGGTGGCACAATGGATAGAGCACTGGTCCTGAAGTTAGGAGAACCTGAGTTCAAATCTGGCCTCAGACCAAACACTTGACACTGGCCTCAGACCTGGGCAAGTCACTTAACCCCAATTGCCTAAAAATAAAAAATAAAAAAAATGAAAAAGAGAGAAGAGAATGAGCTCGGTTTGATATAGATTGAGTTAGAGATATTTGTGAAATATCCAGGTAGAAATGTTCAGGAAGTGACCAGAAATGCAAGACTTCATAGATGAGAACTGAGTCAACAGAACGTGGGTGTTGTCTGTTTAGAGACAATAGTTGAACCCATGAACTATTGTCTAGAGACAATAGTTGAACCCATGAGAGCTGATGAGGTCACTGTAGGAGAGCATAGAAAAAGCAATAAAGAGAAGAGGGGTTAAAACAGAGCCCTGGTGGGGCTATCCACAGCGATCCCAGAGGATAATGACTCCATCAAGGAGACTGAGTAGGAAGACTCTGAGAGGTGAAAAGAAAGAAGAATGCCAGGAAACCCAAGGAGGAGAGAATGTCAAGGACGAGAGGATGGTCAATCAACAGTGTAAAATGCCGATGAGGTCAAACAGGGAAAGCACAAAGAGTCCACGCGGTTTAGCAGAAACCTTTGTAACAAAGAGATCAGTGGTCACCTTGGCAAGGGCAAATGGTCCAACTGGAAGACACGATATAGGGGGTTAAAAAGTGAGTTGGGGGAGGGGTAGTCAGAAAATAAAAGTAACAAGTGTAGACAACTTTTTTTTTCCCTAGAAATTTGGCTATGAAAGGGGGGAAATGATATGAGACCAATGGGCAGCTAGGTGGCGCCATAGCGCACAGAGAGCCGGGCCTGAAGTCAGGAAGACTCATCTTCCTGAGTTTAAATCTGGCCTCAGATATTTACTAGCTGTGTGACCCTGGGCAAGTCACTTCACTCTGTTAGCCTCAGTTTCCTCATCTGTAAAACGAGTCAGAAAAGGAAATGGCAAACTACTCCAGTATCTTTGCCAAGAAAACCCCAAGTGGGGTCACAAAGAGTTGTTTGCAACTGAAATGACTGAACAACAACATATAGGGATGGTAGCTTGAGACAATAGTAACATCAAGTGACTTTAACTGAGTTCTGATTACCTGCAGATTAAACAGAAATCCATTGGTGAAAATCTTCGTCAAAGACTCAGGTTTGGGGGCAGCTAGGTGGTGCAGTGGATAGAGCACTGGCTCTGGAGTCAGGAGGACCTGAGTTCAAATCCGGACTCAGATAGTTGATACTTACTATGTGTGTGACTCTGGGCAAGTCACTTAACCCCAAATACCTTGCAAAAAAAAAAAAAAAAAGAAACACAAAGACCTAGGTTTGATTTCCTGCCTCAGTAAGCATAGCATGTTAGACATGGTTGAATCTGTCTTAGAAGAATGAAGTTCTTTGCACGGCCTCAGAGTCGTCTTCTGACCAGTCATTGCAAAGCACTGCATAAGACTGTTGCTATTATTATTGTCTAGATGGAGACAAAGGAGAAGGAGCTGGGCTGGATGTAGAACAACTCCACAATAGACCCTGGGAGTTGTTGTTTTATTTTTTAAATGAAATTCTTAATATCAATTGATTTCTTAGGACTTGCTTTTCTTCTAAAAATAGAGCTGACATTGGGAGAGGGAACAGACAGCTGATTAATTTAGGATTTCCGCTTCTTGGATTCCAATTTCTCTGCCTATATGCAAATAATATTATATATAGATATATACATACACACACATGATTCGTTAATATGTCCAGACACGTCTAAGCGTGTTTACGTGTGGAAAGAACGTTGAGTAGACTTGCAGCACAAAGATTAGGGTCTGAGTCTCGTTTTTTTATGATCTTGGACGCTCCTCCATTCCCGGCCTTGAATTTCTCACATTTATAAATGACAGGGTTTGAACTAGAGCCAAGATTTTTTACCTTTTTCTGTCCTGGACTCTGTTAGCAGTCTGGGGAATCCTCTGGACCCTTTCTAAAATCATGTTTACGTTTACACACAAAGTAAAATATATAGGATTACGAAGGAAACCAACTATGTTGAAATATAATCATAAAAAATTTAAGAAATTCTGCACCCCTTGAAATCTATCCACAGATCGTTTGGGGACAGAGAGATATGTGGACCCCAGGTCAAGAACTCCTAAACTAGGTCCTATTTCCAACACTAATGAGACGAACTCTTCGAGGGATGTGAGGAAAATGGCGGCAGCCCCTTTACTTTACAAAAGAGGAAACGAGTCTAGAAAGGCTGTCGTCATTTTTGTTGTTGTTGTGGTTATTGTTGTTGTCATCCTTCATTCTCAAAGAGAAACAAAATGGCATCACTCTGTTAGAGTCAAGTTACAGTGTGTCCAGCTGTAGCTGGTCAGACCAATACGAGCTCAGGATGCTCTATCACAGGTCAGGCACAAATAGTCCATGTGAACCCTTGGGGTGGATTCTCTAAGTCTATTTTTCTTGCATTCTCTTGAGCTCCTTCAATTCTGCTTTGCTCGTAGAGCACAGCACCTTCTCTGACGTAGGCATGCCATATTGGGCAATCCTGTGCCAGGGTCTCCCATGTCACACAATCAATTCCAGAGTTCTTAAAGAGAGACTTTGAAAGTGTCCTTATATTGCTTTTTCTGACCTCTATGTGAGTGCTTACCTTGTGTGAGTTCTCAATAAAATAGTCTTTTTGGCAAGTGTATGTTTGGCATTCAAACAATGTGGCCAGCCCCTCAGAGTTGCACTAGAAAGGCTAATCACACATAATTAGAAAAACTAGTCACACATAAGTCAGTGGCAGAGGCAGGATTTGAACCTGGGATGCCTGACTTCCATGCCATCACGCTTCTCACTACATCAGTCTAACACTCATATTATAAGCTATGCTTTATACATGCACAATTGTGTGTATTTGTGTGTGTACATGTATTGTCTGGCTACATTCTCCCAAATAGGATGTGCGTTTGTATTTGGGCAGCTCCGAAGCTTGTCTGTTATCAGTCCCTCTGCCCGTGTCCATGCTGGCTGACTTGTGCTTTGACAATTCCTGATTGCAGGCTCTAGACCCCTTGGGAACTTTCAATCGTATCCTCCCTTCAGGACACAATGACAGCATCATGCTGATTCTGGCCTGCAGCCGCACAGTTTAATAAGCAGCCTTGAGCTCTCGGTAAAGAGGAGAAATCTAACCTTTTCTCTGTGTGTGAGAGGGCAGATGGGAAGATAAACTCTTCTCATTGCAAATGAGGACCAGCTTCGATTCAGGAGAGCAACTCGGTTTTAAAGCGTCATGACTGGCACGCAGACCCCCTTAAATGCTTGAGAGGGTGAGCACAGAAGGAAAGAGACTGGGTTCTATTCAATTTGTGGGTCACTTGGGATGAGGAAGGAGAGGAGAACAGCAAACAGGGACAATCAGGGAAAGCTCAGAATTTAACACTTTCCCAGTGGGATTCCCAAGAGCCCATCAAAATCTATTCTGCTTCTGGGCTGTGTGGACTTGACCACTAACTCAGGCCCAGGGGTTATCTGAGAAAAAAGTAATAAATATAGTCCTCCTTGCTGCATTGGCAATTTGGCCAAACATCTGGATATTTGGACACATTAGAAGGATTAACTTGATTGATCACTTTTCATCTGGATCAGACACTCAGTAAGTATTCTCCAAGCAACTCCAGTGTGTCAGCCACTCCATCAACAACCATTCATTACGTACTTACTACAAAACCAGAACACAAACATGGTTCCTGAGCTCCAGGGGCTTACATTCTAATGGAGAGAGACAATATGCAAATAAGACACGTATGCAAAATAGATGGTATAAATTGGAGGTAATCTCAGAGTGGGAATTTGGAATTATAGGAGGTAGGATCTGAGTTTAGTTTTGAAGGAAGTCAGGCAAGCTTAGAGAGTCATAGAGAAGAGCGTTTCAGGCAAGAGCAACGGAAGTCAGAAGATGGAATGTCAGGTGTGAGTAACAACTAATATGTTGCTAGATCCTAAGAGCAAAGTGATAAGCTGATGACAGGGAGATCACAGACCCAGAGCTGGAAGAAACCATTCTCTCATTTTGCCAATGAGGAAACTGAGACCCAGTGAGGGTAAATAATTTACCCAATGTCATATGGATAGCAAGTAGCAGAGCAAGTAATTACACCCCAGTTCCATGACACTAAATCTAACAATCTTGCTACCTCCATAAGGGGAAAAAATTATTTCTGTACTGGAGGAATTCAGCATCCAGCCAGGAATGCAAGACAGTTACTGATCAAATAATTTTAACGCTAGAAAAAAGCCTGTAGAACAGGATATTCCTCTGCACCATCTCTAACAAGTGGTCGTCAAGTCTCTGTCTGAAGACACTCAGTAATGGGGAGCTGTAACAACAGCGACTAGGATTTATCTGGTGCCTTAAGATTTGCTGAGACTCTTAAAGACCTTAGCTTAAAAAGGCCAAGGTCCCCCCACTGCATCTGGGGCCATCTGCAGTCATCCTGATCTGTATCTGACCACTGGACCCAGATGGCTCCTGAGGAGTGAGACTGGTGACTTTGCACAGCCCTCCTCATTTAAATCCAATTCACTAGCAGGTCATGGCATCACCTTCCTGATGTCATGGTCCTCTTAGAGAACGAAGGACAAACAACAATAAGATTTGCAAAGCACTTAACATGTTAATTCATTTGACCTTCACAGCAACTATGTGAGGTAGGTACTATTGTTATCCGCATTTTACAGATAAGGAAACTGAAGGCTGAGGGATGTTAAATGACTTGCCTAGGGTCACACAGCTAATAAATATCTGCGGCAGGAAAATCTGACAATGAGTTCAGCACTCTCCACTGACCTACCTAGCTGCCTCTAAAACAGTCCCTTCCCCTTTCGGAGAAACATACAGAAAGCAATCCTTAGACTGAATCTAATCAAGGGACTTGAATATAATCAACCATTAGATTTATGATGCAGATGGTAAGTAGTCTAAGACCATAAGATCCAGAACTGGGAAAGACTTTAGGGATCATCTGGTGCAACTGCTTCCTTCAGGGGAGAGTGAGGGGAAACGTCTTGACCAAGGACACAGGAATAGTGATCCAAACCCCCATATTCTGATTCTAAATCCTGTTCAGAGAAAGGAGAGATCACTAAGTAGCTAGAGAAGAGGCTTCCTGGCAGGGAATGTACTGGGCTTTCCTGGGGCCATCAGCTCAGGCAGGTGGCAGCATCTCTCTGCAAGCCTAGGAGAATACATTACCTTTGTACATACGTGCCCAGGGAGCAAATGTGAATGCCCTGCCTTTTCTGACAAGATGCTTTTTTAAGCCCTACTCTCTTGATCTGAAAGTCCACCCCGCCTCCCCCATCTCAAGGGAACCAGCTGCCTCAGTGCTACCTTAATTACCAAGGATAGAAGACCACCTGGCTTGACAAACTGTCCTAGAAAAAAGCCACCTTGTGTGTGACAGGAAAACAGGGCTTGAATTTCTAAGTGAGCCTATCAGCTCTTAGAAAGGTCACAGAAATTGTGATTCTCTTGCACCCTTAGCACCTTAAGCCTAGAGGGCTTTGCTTCCTCAAATCTTTGCAGGAATACATGCCTCCCCAGGTCCTTGTGGATGACCCCTCACAAAGAGCCCATTACTCTCTCTTTGGCATTGATCTCACACAGTAGGATGGGCTGGGGGAATCCCTCTTCATTTGGGCTCCATAAACAGGAGTGCTCAAGGCTGTAATTAGGTACCAGACACTGACAAGTTCCTGGGAGATCTATAGATGTCTGTGTTTTCTATTCATCCTTCCACTTCATCCTTTCTCCCCGGTAGATGAGATTATTGTTCATCGAAGACCATATTCTGCATGGATTTCAGATTCCCCCCCCCACAAAAAATAATGATGTATGTGGCAGGGTGTGTGTGTTTCTTAACCTTAGATAACAAAGCCAGGCATGGGTTTTCATGGTGATGGGGTATGAGCATGAGAGTATCCCATGAGGCTTGTTTCTCACATTGCCTTCTGAGCTGATGAATTTGTAGGAGAGAAATCAATATAGGCTCAGCCATCTGGCACCCAGGAGAGAGTTCCTGAAAGCCCTTGGAGCACAGCAGCATGGCAGGAGACAGATATTCACAGTTCAACAGAAAGAAATGGAGATCAAGGGGTACATTTCCCTCCACTTCCAAACTAAAGCCTTGCCATTGGCAGAACAGAACCCCCCCCCCCCAAAAAAGGTGCAGGTTCACCCTACTTGATGCAAATTCAATACACAAATACACAGAAGATAAATTAGGGTAATCATTTTTCCAGAAGATGGCTCTCAAAACTGACCTTTCTTTTCATGCGCATTTAAAATGAGACAGAAGATTTGGTGAGGCGGAAAGAGTGTTGGATTAATAATTGCAAGACCTCTGTTAGAGACCCAGATCTGACCATTACTAGCTGTGTGTGTGTGTGAGACCTTCTTTGGGCCTCAGAGATCATATATACTCAATTTATACAGCAGTTTCCTTCTCTGTAAAATAGTGGGATGAAACAAGGTAATCTCAGGTCCCTCTGGCCACTAATGTTTGAAGACTCAGAGATTTGATCTGCAGAGATGGGATTTCCCTGCAATTTTTCAGAAGCATGTAAGTCATGTGAAAGAAGACCCATCTGTATGTGCTTCTTGGTATAATGAATTGTTTTCATTATTACCTCCCCCAGAATCACAGAAGTTCAAAGTTCTAAGAGACCTAAGAGGCTACTTAATCCCAACCTAAAAATGTATTTTAAGAAATTCATTCCACAATAGACCTAACAACTAGTCACCTAGCCTTTGCTAGAGAACCTATTCCCCCCAAGGCAGCCCACACCACTTTTGGAGAGCTCTCATTGCTCAGAAGCTGACATTTGCTCTCAGTTCTGCTTTCTGCAATAAAACCAAGTCAAATATTTCTTCCCTGTGACAACTAAAGACTTCAGATACTTCAAGACATGTTCTCCTATTGTCTTCTCTTCTCTAGGCTTGTTGTGGTTGTTATTCAATCATTTCAGTCATGTATGACTCTTCATGACCCCCTTTGGGGCTTTCTTGGCAAAGATACTAGAGCAGTTTGCTGTTTCCTTCTCCAGCTCATTTTATAGATGAGGAAACTGAGGCAAACAGGGCTAAGTGACTTGTCCAGGGTCACACAGCTAGCAAGTGTCTGAGGCCAGATTTGAATTCAGGTCCAACTGACTCCAGGACCTGAGCTCTAACCCTGCACCACCTAGCTACCCTGCCAAACATCCCCATTTCATTCATTGGACCCTCGTGTTTCATGAACTCAAGGCCTCTCACCATCCTCGTTTCTCTCCCCTGGATACTCTCCAGCTTGTCAGTGTCCTCACTAAAATGTGGCATCCAGAGCTGAACCCCAGACTGCAGATGTGTTCTGAGCAGGGCAGATGCAGAACTATCACCTCCTTATTCCCAGAGGCCACACCCCCGTTAAAGAGATCTCATTCACTTTCTCAGCCACCTACATCTCTTTCCATATGAGCTACTGTCTTGGATGAGCAAGACTTTTTGGTAGAACTTCAAACTACTGTCTCACTATGTCATTATCATCCTGGTGCAGTTGATTTTTTGAACCCAGGAGTAAAACTTTACATTGATCCCAATTACATTTCATCCTCTTCCATTCAAACCAGAGTTCGAACCTGTCACACTCTTCAGGAGGCTGCCTCAGTCATCTAATGTGTGAGCTAACTCCCCCTCCCCCAAACTTTCTGTCTTCTGCAGATTTGATAAGTGTGCTCTACCTAACCAAGTCACTAGAAAAATATTAAACACAGGACCAAGAACTGATCCCTAGGGCCTTCCACTAGCTAACACCTTGCATTAATGACTACTTTCTATGTCAGCTTACTCAACCAGTTTTCAATTCACCTAATTATACTCTCATCTGGATCACCTCTATCCATTTTTTCCACAAGAATATAGCTAGAACCCAATAATGAATTCCCTGAAGTGGTCACATGTCTGTGAATTCCCACTACTTGAAGTTATAATTATGTAAAATATGGTAATTGGTTCCAGCAAATGGAAATACGCCGAGTGATTTTGAATAATGCGACTACTTCAAGGGATTCATTGTTTGCGCTAATCGGTACTTAGCTGTAGCATAAAAGACCATCCGATGCTTTGCTTCGCTTAGTTGGATTCTATCTATAGAATTCCCCTGATCTGCCAGCCTGGTAACCCTGTGAAAAGGGAAAACAATGGCTCTCTCATCGAGGCCAGGCTCTTTCTTTGTAGTCATCACTTCCCTTTCTGGATGTTTGATCGCTATCCTTTCATTAGTACATTCTTGAATTTTGCCAAAAATCAGTCAAGTCACTGGCCAAGAGTTTGCAGTTATATTCTTGTCCCTTTAAAAAAAAAAAAAAAGCAGGACATTTGCCTGTCTCCAGCCCAGCAGATCCTCTTCCCTCCATGTTCCATGATCTTTTAAAGATCGTTGACAGCAATCACATCTGCCAGAGGAAAGAAGGAAGTGTTCTCTTACTGTATTTTTATTTATCTTGGCTGTCATCTACTTATCAGCTGGATTTATTCTATTCTTTCCTATCCAAAATTCATTCTCCTTGACAGAGAAAACAAAGGCAAATTATGAATTAAATGAATCTACCTTCTTTCTCTGTCAATTATCATTATCCTATCTACCCTTCTCAGTGGTACTCTCCTTTCTTTGATCATTCTCTTTTCCTCAATACATCTTTTAAAAAATGTGTTTGTTCTTAGCTTTCCTCACCTGCCCCAGTTCATTTTGAGCTTCAGCCCTCTTGATATTATTCTTACAGGACCTAGTTACAGTTTTGTGCTCAATCTGTTACCTCCCCTTGCATTTAATGTGCTCATCTTTGAAAATCTAAGTAGGTTGGTAAGTTCCTTGTGTCTCTATACCGTTCTCTTCTGACAGCTCCAGCTTGTCCTCTTCCTGAGTATGACTGCTCACTGTATCTTCAGAATTCCATTCTTAAGAGATTCCCATCTCTCCTGGGCTGGCTTTATCCAGAATTTCAGTCCAAGGGATCCTACTTACCCTTGCTCTCTCTTTCTCTATATTGATGGTCTCTTCTATATCGATTGTCTCGTCTGTCTGCCTGTCTCTCTATCTGTGTCTGTGTATATCTATGTCTCTGCCTTTATGTCTTTCCTTCTTCCTCTCTATCTCTACCTCTCTGTCTCTGTCTCTGTCTCTTTCTCTCTCTCTCTCTCTCATACACACACACACACACACACACACACACACACACACACACACACACA
>NW_020954625.1:4669864-4725730 GCF_900497805.2 Vombatus ursinus | reverse complement strand
CACACACACACACACACACACACACACACACACACACACACACACACCAGGACCTTGGCCATCTTGGGTCTTAGTAAATTTTCAGAATGCCCGTAGAACATCAAACATCAAACACTTTTCAAGGATAACAAGGAAGGGAGCAAAGAGGTCAAATGCCAATAACAGCTGATCACCAACTAGAACTGTGCTGAAAAGCCTATGCAGGAATTTTACACTAATGAAGGCTGAGAAAGAGTTTGGGGTCATATAAAAATGTAAGTAATTCTTGCCTAAGAGAGAGAGCTTTCCTATGGGAGCTAGACATCTCCATATAGGATAATATATCCAAATTTGCAGTAGCTCTGATGCATGATACAGTCAAAAGAGGTCTGTGCTGGGTCTACTCCTGGGTTTGCCACCAACTAGTATAATGAGGGAAGGGAGGAAACAAGCATTTATATAGGACCTATTATGTGCCCAGCACTGTGCTAAGTGCTTTGCAAATAGCATCTCATTTGATCCTTACAACTACCTTGAGAAGTAAGTGCCTTTATTATCTCAATTCTACAGCTGAAGAAACTGAAGCAGACAGAGATTAAGTGATTTGACCAGGATTACACAGCTCCTAAGTGTCAAGAGGTCAAATTTGAACTCAGTTCTTCCTGACTCCAGGCCCAGTTCTCTATTCATTACATCACCTAGCATATATTTGCCACATTGGGCAAATCACTTCCCATCTTTTGGCATCGGTTTCTTCATCTGTAGGATGAGGCATAATGAGAGGAAAAGAGAATTGGCTACATTTTTAAGGAAAGTAACATGGAAGTAGCTGCTTTGGTCCTTCTAGAAATTCCCTGGCTAAGCAACAGCCAAGAATCTGATGATATTGTCTAAGTGAAGGATGCCATGAGAGTAGGTATGGATAAAAAGTGTTCTCAATCTATCACAAACATTTATCAAGAAAGTACAGTGTACAAGGCCCTGAGCTAGGCAAAGATGAGTCCTTGCCTTCAAGAAGGTCATAATCTCATTATAGAGGTAACACACACACACACACATGCACATCCCACTTCAAGACCAAACAATGCATGGTACAGACAGGAAATAATACAGAATTCCAAAGACAAGAGTGATCTCTGTGTGCTGGGTGGTCAGGGAAGGCTGCCTGGAGGATGAAAAATTTGTAACTGGGCTAGAGCTATGTCTAAGAATGAGTCGGATGGGTAAAGGGGAGGGCAGAGTCTCTATAGCCTCACCTGTTTTCAACTAAAAAGATGAGCCCTACCCATAGGAGCCCTTCACCCAAGAAGCCAGGATACTGGGAGTGTGGGCAGGTAGGAAGGAACAGAGTCAGTCAGTCCATTAAGACAGGCTCCTTCCTCCCTTCAGGAGGATGTGTTTACAAAGCATTTTCTATGTGTTGCTCATTATCAATGTAGCTCATTTTCAAACCTAACCATTTCTATACTATCTCAAGGGCCAGACTCCTTGGTTGATTGCCAAGAAGTGAAGCGGGCCAGTGATAACACCTTGGGGAAGATGCTTGAAGGGAGAAAACAGACCTGCCCTTCGAAGGAAAGACCCAGCAGTCCAACATCACCCCTCCCCCATTAAGAATTTGTCTTAGTTGGAGGAGCAGGGTATGACTTCGGGAGGATGCTGGTATCAGCAACTGTTGACTTGGAAGTCTGGGGTTTCTTTTTCCCTTTGGGCCTCCGTCAAGAAGTCAAAAGGACTAGAAATGGAAGATGACCCTCGCCATCTTGGGAGTCTCATGTCCTTAACCCCATAACCCTTTTATCTGCCTCTGTGGAAGCAAAATTCCATGTTCTGTGGTTCCTGTGCAGTGGTAGGTGCTAGGGCTTCTAAGCCCTCCTGAAGGATGGCCTTTCCTTGGACAACTCAATCTCTTGCATAAAGATGGTGGTACTGGTTTCCTTTCTTTGCTCCTGGAGAGGAGTTCCAGGATATTGCAACCATGACCTCAGTCCTTTTCCTGCCTCCTAGCTGACAAATACCCTTCCATTTTCTTGGATGATTCCATCACTAACCCTTTTGATGCCCAGGCTCTCCCAAATGATATAAGCTGATTCACACCAGCCTTGAAAACCAGAAAACATTTTCCTTCTGGAAAAAGAGGAATGTGTGGAGTGAGTGGAAGAGTGGACCTTATGAAAGCCAGTACCTAAGCTGGTAAACTGAGAGGCCATTTGGTTGGTGCTCTGGGCCCTGAGGTCTGAATGGTGCTATTATCTTAAGGTGCATCACTTGAACCTGAACTTGAACTAGGAGAAGGGGACAGTCAGTACACTCCATTTTTGCAAGAAGGTCACTGACTAACCCTCTTCCCTTTGAACAATGTTTCCTGGGACTCACCTGGAAATCAGTTATTTTGCCTTGTTATTTCTCCCACTGAAATACTACATCAATCATCCCATTGGTTTATTTTTCCTTGTAGAATCATACACTAACCCTCCATTACTTTTTTATTTTTCTTGCCTCAAGCCTTAACAACTTTCTTTTGCCTTAGGACCATTGCTATCATTTAAAAAAAGATATGTCCCAGGGGAACTTTCTCCCCAGGATCATGCAAGGATTGGTAAGATGGATCACAAGAGGTGTGATTTATTTTAAATTAGCAATGAATGAGTTTTCCACGTGTAGGAAGATTTTAAAAGTTTGGCATTCCCCAATTCCATCAATGAACACACTGGGCTGATAATTAAAATGCTACACTTCTTGAGATGAGCTCTATTGTACTATCCACAGAACCAGTCTTCTGAGAAAGACTATTGTGTGTTTTGAGGTTGGTCTTACTCTAACAAACATTGTTCTCTCTAGACAAAGGAGATGCACTGTTGGGTCTTTCATCAGGACAACATGCCCTCCATTGCTTTTCCAGGAGTGGGGATGAGTAATGTTGACTCACCCACATCCTGGTCCTGGGCCCTTTATGACCAAGGCCAAACAAAGCCATGGAACAGAGCAAAACAAACCAACCTCTATGAGGATCAAGCCCATGAGCTTGAACTGATTAGCAGTGGGTTTTAACCAGTCCAGAAAGGGTTTTGCTAGAACCACACTAGTAGGATCAGAACCAAGAAGACATGTATGTAAAATAACACAGAAGGTAATTTTGTGGCCACACTTGGACTATTCTGACATTTGCATTTTGGTTTCAAGACTGCCATAAACTGACTCCTAAGCCTCTCCCTAAAACTTGGACAGTGGTTTTGGGGACACACCAAAGGCTGAGCAAGAATCCAAATTTGTGACAAGTATGTGTATATATCTGGATATATGTTCATTAAGGATTATTCATATTCTTTTTTCTTTGGGGCTCTGATTTCATTTTTTTTAACAAACCCTGACTACAAGCCTCCTTCAAGAATGTCCTTTTCTTCCTCTTCCCCTGCCCAAGGGGTGCTTGATCTGCCTAACTCCTTAGTAATCAGTCTGGCTTTTCAGATCGGGGAGGAAGTCGGGGAAAGACGGCAAGGGTTAACGCTCCAAGCAACATCAAAAGATGATTCTTACCAACTGGAGCTGGACTCTGGCTAATCAAGCACATATAAATAAATAAATATATACACACAGAGTATTATATATATATGTATATATATACACACACACACACATGCGTATATACATCCAATGTATGTATACATGTATGTATATCTATAATAAGAAGCTTGAGATATATGCGTATATAAATATGTATGTGTATGTCTGTATATATAGATATAGATATAGATATAGATATAGATATAGATATACACATAAAGGCAGCTAGGCCTGGGGTCAAGAAGATCTGAGTTCAAATCCGACTTCAGACACTGACTAGCTGTGTGACTCTGGGCAAGTCATTTAACCTCTGTTTGCCTTAATCCTCTAGAGGAGGAAATGGCAAACTACTCCAGTATCTTTGCCAAGAAAACCTCATGGACAGTATTGGTGTGCTATGGTCTGCAGGGTCACAAAGAACTAGACATGACTAAATGACTGAACAACATATATGTATATGTGCATATGTGTGTATATGTACATGTATACAGAAAGGGTTGAGTCCTTGAGATTTAACCTCATTTTCAAAGGTTATTTCAAAGTTGCTTTATAAAGGTCTATGGTGCAACTTATTGGACTTTGGAGAAAATATTTTGAAGAATTTAATCAGGGTTGGTGAAAGGGTTAAATTATTTTCTCTCTTTTTTCATTTGTAAGAACTTTGTGTTAAATATCTGAGCAGAACTGCAGGCGGTGTGCCTTTTTTATGAAACAAAACCAATGACACTGTGTACATAGTTTGGAAATGTTACATTTTGTTTTTGTTGTTAATATTTTGATCAATTTTGAGACAGGAGATCTATTTGTATATTTTGTTGCATTACACTGCCAATAGTATTTTTTTGGTAAGTAATGTGTTGAATGAGCGTTTCAGGATTGAGTCCTGTTTCCTGAGCATAGTAAGGAGAATCTCTTGGCATACAGACATCACAGCCGCTCCTTACCTTAGATCTTTCTTGGATGCATTCTTGCTCACACTCCCCACCATGGCCTCCATCCCCTGTTGTCTTCAATGAACACAGAAATACCCAGTACAATGGGAAAGTATTTGAATATCCAGACACTGGCCTTTCTCTTCTACAATTTCACACCTGAGGAAGACAAAGCCCCAATCGGGCGGCAACCACGGTGACCATCTCTTCTCTAAGGTTAGGAAATGGGAAGGCTGCAGACATTTGCCATTTTAATGTCTTATGTTGTTTTACCAAACAACATCTCACACAGGTTTGGACTCTCAGAACTGGAAGAGGCCTCAGAGGTCACCAAGTCCAACCTATCTCTGAACAGGAATCCCTTTGACAACATCCTCAAAGACTGGTCAACAATAGGAGACCTCCAGTGATGTAGGAGGTAAGAGACCTCCTGCCTTCTGAAACAGCCTATGCCACTTTGGAACAGCTTATGACTTGAGACGTTTTCCCTTAGGTCAAGCCAAAGTCTGTCCCTCGGCAATGGCTACCCATCGGTCCCCTTTCTGCCCTTTGGGGGCAAGCAGAGGAAGTTTGATCCTTCTTCTATATGGCAGCCCTGGGTACTCTAGTTATGATGGTGAGCCATATGAAGGTGGCTTCCTTGTGGCGTCTCACTTGGCCTAGCATAAGAGCCCATCAGATACACATTGGTGCTTTTATTTCCATTGTTCCAGACTCCACTTTGTTCTTTTCACCTTATTTTTCCATTTCCTTTATCAACATTTATTTGCTCTTTTCTTTGATTATTTTTCCCTTTTTGTTTATATATTTCCCCCTCCCATTTTTTTGCCACTTCACACCCCTCCCCAACCTAGACCCTTGTCTTCTCTCCCTTTTTCCCTGCCACTGTATCCCCCATCCCCAGCCCTTGAACCCTTAGTCCCCCTGGGTTCTTTGGTAAGCATCCTTGCTGCTTTTTTATACAAAGCCATTCCTGTGCAGAGTCAAGTCCCCACTCTTGCACACTGGCAGGACAGCTTTGTTTTCCTATTGGACATGCCTGGTATTTTTCACAAACACATTGAAATAGAGTTTTTCAGCAGATGTACATTTATTATATTATATTTCCATAAGCTTGTTAAATATTCACTTGTTTTTATAAGTTTCTACCCAAAGTCTGCCAAGACATTGCTTCCATGACCTATCAGTGAAAAAAAGACTTTTCTTTCACGGTGATGGGAAGTCTCTAGATTTTTCCATCAGATTCTAAAATTTGTGCATTATATATCACTTCATACTCTAGACCTGAGATACACTCTGGGCATCTCTTCATAATATAGTGGAAAGAGTGCTGGACTCAAGAGTGAGGAGACCATGGTTTTAGTGCAAACTCACTGGGTGACCCTAAGCAAGTCACATCATCCACCTTGGATTCAGTGTCCTCCACTGTAAAAGGAAAGGGTCAGACCACATGACCTCTAAGGTCACTTCCAACTCTATCTTAGATGAAGAAATGGAAGCTCAAGAAGGAATGCTTTGCTCAGATCCCCCAACTAGTCAATGGCACAGTCAGGACACAAATCTGAGACTCCACC
This sequence comes from Vombatus ursinus, assembly GCF_900497805.2. Lineage (NCBI taxonomy): Eukaryota > Metazoa > Chordata > Mammalia > Diprotodontia > Vombatidae > Vombatus > Vombatus ursinus. The sequence continues at coordinate 4,719,681 of NW_020954625.1, read as the reverse complement.
ATCTAGGTCTAGTGTTCTTTCCACTCTATCAAGAAAATGATCAGGGTTGCCAGGTGTTCTCATTCACTCTCTGACAGGCATCTCTAAATCAGGTTTTGTTATTAATGCATAGTGTGAGGCTTCTGACATCTTATTGTATCACGAGTATTCTTCACAATAACTATCTCATCACTCAGTGGTCAATGATACTTAGATTCCATCTCCTGAGCCACATAAAACAGAAGTCTGTCTCTTCCAGACTTCTGAAATCATTGTCAGAATATTCCAATTATTATTATTTGGTATTAATTAGTATTAACATTATATAGATGTCAAGTGGTGCTTTGGCTGCGGGTGACTGCCAGTGTGGCTCTAGGATCAGAGAGCTGCAAAAACCCTCCTCAAAGGCCTCCTTAGATGCAGATACATAGTCTTTAATCATCACTCATCAGGGATGTTTTCTATGTTATTTTAATAGGAAAGCACCACCAAGAGAAAGGAGGCCCCATTTTCCTTCTCCTACACTCTTTTCTTTTTCCTAAGTGACTTTCTCAATGTTTCCAACCAGTCCAATGAAAGAGAATTCTTTATAGAAGTAATGGTGTTTCACGTGTCCAGTTACCTCACCTCTTCCATTTTAATTTTTTCTTGTTAGTTGGACGTTTAATATTTCAGTGTATGTGAGTGTATTTGCTTCATGAATTATGAAAAGTCTGCTGCCAATGGGGCTTGGCTTTCCTCCATCTCCCAGAAACAATAGCTGGGTTCTCAGTTAGCTGAACCTCCATATGCTCTTTGTGTATGTCATGTTGCCATTTACTTCTTATGCCCTTGGATGAATCTTGACATTTTAAGTGCTGTGACTTTTTTTTTAACCATTGTTATAATCATGGTCATTTTTCTCATTGTTACTGTTCTTATGATCTTTCTTGATTTTGATGACTTATTGATCATTGTTGTTGGTGCCCTGAGCTCCTTTTTGACTCACTTTGATGCTTTAAAGAATTCTCCTACTTATATATTTGGACAAAATAGGAGAACATTGTGAGCCATGAGCTCTTACATGTACATATGTTTATATACACACAAATATTTTTGTTTAGATCTGTGATTGTGTATGTGTGTATGTACTTCAAATTACAGATATACACCTACATATGTAAGAATGACTGTGTGCAGATTCATATACATGTACATATGTAAATATGTATATACATAAATTTTACTTCAAAGATCCATTGTCTATCAGTACAGGCTTTTTGTCTACCAATCCAGATTGCAATATAAACAGTTTAAGGAGTTGCTAAAGACAAAAAAAAAATTCATCCCCTTGTGGCTGACCTTTGGGTCATGAGTCCTTCCAAATAAGCTGGTTCTCAAATAACATCCAGCCTGACTCAAGGATGGCACTTGAAACCTTCCCAGGCAGGTAGGCCCTCCCAGAGTTCATGTGCTAGCAACTCACTTTGCAGACCCCAGGCTCACTTCTACATTGTGATAAAGCATGGGGGGAGAATGTTAGTAGATGAGAAGCCTGTACATACATAATAAATAGCTATAGATAGGTATTAAGTTTATTAGTTTTTAATGTTACCTGAATGATTTTCATGCACATCATAAGGTGCTGCTGCTATAAAATCTCTCTCTCTCTCTGTCTCTGTCTCTGTCTCTGTCTCTCTGTCTCTCTTCTCTGTCTGTCTCTCTGTCTCTGTCTGTCTCTCTGTCTCTGTCTCTTCTCTGTCTTTCTCTGTCTCCTCTCTCTCTCTTTCTGTCTCTCTCTCTCTATCTTTCTCTCTCTCTCTGTTTCCCTCTCTCCTGGATCACTTTATAGCTCTGGTTTCAGACTTTACTGTTGCTAATCCTATTTTTCAGAACTTGTGTCCACACCAGTTTCTACCCAAAGGTACACCAGGACAAGAGTACGTTCCTTATTTGAGTCATCTTGTCCTGACCTTTCCAAGCTGAAACAGTAGATGCCCTGAAGGGCCACAAAGGGCTAGGTGGCTTAGTCTCCCCACGCATCTAGTCATCTCTCTTCTGACCACCTTGGTGATGTACTTTGGTTACTCCAGAGCAAGATCCTTCATCTTTTCTTATATCCCAGACCCCTTGGGAAGTGTCTGATGAAGCCTGTGGACCTCTTCTCAGAATAACATTTAAATGCATTAAACATGAACCTTAATAACATTTAAATGCATTAAACATTAACATTAAATTGCATTTATTTTAAATACAATAAAACAAAACACATGGGATTAAAAAGGAAACCAATTATATTGAAATACAGTTATGAAAATAATAAAAAATACTCACAGACCCTATGTTAAGATCTCAAGTTCTAGAATAGGGGATACAATCAGGGAAAGGGAGAAAGTTACAGAAAATGGACATCATGGGGTCCATAGCCAACCTCATTTCACTCTAAAATTTCTTACCAAAGGGCTTTAGTCTTTGACTTAGAAAAGGAAGTTGTATATAATCCTAGCTGAAACCTGCCAGTGATAGTATAGGCCTGGCCATCCAATGAGCAGTCTTCATTAAGCACCAGTGAACCATGGAGATAGGAAAGCACACCTTCCCAGCTCATCCTAGCCAAAGTCAAAGGGAGGTATCATGGCAAAAGAAATCTTTGAGAGTAGGAAACCTGAAATCCAGTCCTACTTCAGACACTAATTAGTCCAATGATCCTGGGAAAGCCATTAATTCTCTGGACCTCCAATTCCTTTTATTGAAGATAAAGGCATTGCACTACATAATGGAGACGGAGGGTCAGGGGAACATAGAACTGAGGACAGAACGCTTTGAAGTCAGAGGACTCAGGATGCTTTCCCTCTTGCTGCCTGTGTGGCCTGGAGCAAGTCACTTAACCTCAATTGTAAAATGAGGAAGTTGTACTAAACATTCTGGAAGGCTTCTTCCAACTGTAAATCTATGATGCTATGATCTGGGAAGCCTCTTCCTGCTCTCAGGCTCTATTAATTCACTGCCAGAGCATCTGAGTTTGCCCTAAAACTAGCCCCGTGACACCTGCTCAAGGAGTCCAGCTCCTCCCTGAGATCACTGAACTCCCATCCAACCCTTCATTTCACAGGTGATGAATCTGAGGCTTAGAAGGGGAAAGGACTAGTTACCCAGCCAAGACTTGAACCCAGGTTTTTGACCTGCTCTAAGGTCTCCCCTGCTCCTTACACTATAACCTTCAATGTTATTACTGTGTACACAACTTAAAACTGATGAGCATAGTGGTCGTTTCATTGTGGGTGGAGGTGGGGGAGAGAAAACAATAACAACAACAGTACTAAAAACCCATAGCCCTCTTAGGCTATACACAAGAGTGTGCTGGAGCCAGCTTATACCATCTCAGGAGCTGATTGCTAAAAATTTTCAGTATGAAATTTCAGCAAACACTACAAATAAGGGCTTGATTTACTGTTTCGTTGATTGTTTAGACTTAAGAAAGTGATAGAGACCATGTTAATCATTCAGATTAAACTTAATAGTGTGTTCTACGTATGTTTTTTTTTAATTTTGCAAGGAACCAGTCATTAAACATTTGCCAACACATCCTTGGCTATGTGGTAACCTGAACCACATTATCACAACTATCTTTCTAAAGAATAAAACCTACACTAAAAAGATTTTATAAACAAATCAAATTGTATTGGGCAAAGCCTCTCAAGAGAGGCTATCGTGTTAAAAATAAAAGTGAAAAAGTAATGGGTTAAATTCTCAATAAGATGAGTCTGGAATTAACCATGTTAATTCAGCTCATTAGAAATAGAATAATTTGCAAATGTAATTTCAAAATATCCTGATAAAAAGTTAGCCCTTGGTATCTGAATTTGTAGTGGATATTCTATGTACTGCTTTGTATTTATTATATATGATGTAAATATTTTTAAGTAATTGTTTACTTATCTTGTTTCTGTCATTTATAAAATGGCAGCTGATTGAATAAATAAACACTGATGGATTTTGCTTTATTTTCAAAAACTGTGCCCCTTTTTTTGTGTCTCCTAAGTGAAAGAAAATAGAATCTTGCTTAAAGGTGCATTGATCCTACCTAGCTAAAAGAGGTAGCACAGTATAGTATTAACAGACCCAGGTACGAATCTTAGTTTTAACTAGTTGTGTGACTATGGACAATAATCATCTCTATTTCTATACCACTTTAAGGTTTACAAAACATTTTCCTCATATCAATCATTATCCCCATTTATAGGTGATGCGACTGAGATTCAGGGAGGAAAAGTAATTTGCCTAGGGTCACACAGCCTAATGAGTTCTGGAGCTTGGTTCTGAACCTGGATCTCTTAAATAACCAATCTCAGAAAGAGAAACCAAGCAAGAAAAAAATAAACCACCAAAGGGATAAGGGGGAATTCCACAGACCTAGACAGATTTACAAGTGAAATGTATCAAATATTTAAAGAACAAATAATCCTTATGTTATATAAATTATTCTCAGCAGTAAAGAAAGAAAGCAATTACTAAACACTTTTTAGATGAAATAAATATATGATGCCAATACCAGGAAGGGGTAAAACAGAAAAAGAGAATTTTAGACAAATTTCTCTAATGAATACTAATAAAATGTTTTAAAGAAAATTTTAGTAGAGAGACTAAGGCAATATGCTCAAAAATTATTCATTATGACAAAATTTATACCAAGGATGCCAGGACAGTTAGGACAGTTCAATATTGAGAAAACAATTGGCATAACTAATCATATAAGTAACAAATAAATGTTATTCATATTCACAAATACAGAAAAAGCCTTTGAAAAGTACAGCATTAGAAAAAGAAAAATATAGCATTCATTTATGTAAAATATGCCAAGAAATATTTTTAAAAGGGCATTAACCCATAACCACTATTTTTAATGGAGAAACACTATAAATTTTCCTAGCAAATTCAGGGGTTAAGACAATAAATATAAGCTGGAAAAAACTTCAGCGGCTACCTAGTCAACTCCTTCATTTTATGCATGAGGAAATGGAGGCCCAGAGACGTTAAGTGACTTAGGGTCACATAAGCATTAGAGGCAAGATTTGACCCAGTTCTTTAAATCCACAGTCAATGCTCTTTCCATTATACCATCAAGCCCCAGCACTAGAAATACTAGATTTAGCAATAAAACAAAAGAAAGAATTGAAGCAATAAACATCAGTTAAAAAAAAAAAGAAGCAAAATTATTCCTATTTGTAGATGATGGCATACTTAGAATCCTTAGAGAATCAAGGAAGAAGATAACCAGATTTAACAATTTAAACAAGCTAGTGGGCTACATAGTAAATCCACAAAATTATCACCATTTCTGTATATTACTAGTAAAAACCAGAAGGAAAAATATAAAAAGAAATACCACTCAAAACTACAAAATGCATAAAATATCTGAATGCAAATTATAAAGATATACTAAATGTTTATATAATTAGAACTCCAAAGCAGTCTCTACCAAAAAAAGGAAGACCTAAATAATTAATGAGCTTTTCAACATGTCCACCAATATGATTTTTAAATTATGCTAAATAAATTAATCTACAGATTTAGTGTTACAAAAAAATCAAACTACTCAGAAACTACTTTACAAAACTACACAAAATAAGCATACAATAGGGGCAGCTAGGTGGTGCAGTGGATAGAGTACCTGCCCTGAAGTCAGGAAGACCTGAGTTCAAATCTGACCTCAGACCAAACACTTAACACTTACTAGCTGTGTGACCCTGGCAAGTCACTTAACTCCATTGCCTTAAAAAAAAAAATAAGCATACAATTTATTTGGAGGAATAAAAGGTCAAGAATTTCAAGAGGAAAAATTTTTATCATAATGGGGGGGCATATTATTCTCTATATATTATGAGGTAGTAATTATCAAAGGAATTTGGTACTGGTTAAAAAGCAGACAAGTAGATCAGTGGAATAAAGCAGATCAGCAGGACCTAGAACCAAATGAATTCAGCAGTTTGATAAACTCCAGAACACAAAGTACTGTAGTAATTATGCTTTATTCAATAAGGACAACTAGGAAAACTTGAAACTAGTTAAAAGGAAAACAGGTTTGAACCAATATCTTGTGACATATTCCACAATATATTCCAAATGGATACCTGGTCTAGATATAAAAAGTTTAAGTTGTCAAAGGGTATGAATAGTTTGGGGGGAAAGTGGATGCTATCAACAACCATATGAAAAAGTTCCAAATCATTAATAGTAATGGAAATGAGAAATAAAATAGCTGAGAGGCAGCATCATATATTGGGTAGGGCGGTGGATTTGGAGTCACAGAGATCAAGGTCCAAGTCTTGCCTCAAACACATACTAGTTGTGTGACCAACCCTAAGTCACTTAATCTCTTTGTCCCTCAATTTCCTCATCTACAAAATGATGGGGTTGGGCTTGATGACCCTAAAGTCTCTTTCAATTCTAAATCTATGGCCTTGTGACTTTATACCCATGAAATTGGCAAAGATGGCAAAAGACAGAAATAAATAATGTTGGTGGAGTTGGTTGGTGGGAAGACAGGCACACTAATGGACTGATGGTAAAGTTATCATTGACTCAATGCTTCTAGAAAGCAATTTGAAATTATGTAAAAATCAAAATTATTAAGCTGTTCATAACATTTCATAGTGCAATCCCATTTATCCTGAAGGAGGTCAACCAAAGTTTTCACCACAACATCATTTGTAATAGCAAAAATCTGGAAATAAATTACACACTGCCAAATTAGGAAATGTTTGAACAAACTTGTGGTACTTAATGTAATAGAATATTATTAAATAGTACTGTAATGAATAGCCAAACACAACAGCCAATAGTGGTTCCAGATGCCTGAAGTTAAAACATACTTTCTTCTTTTCTGCTAAGAAATAGTAAACTAAGCAGAGAATTACAAGGCTTAATAATTCCAATTGCTTATTAGGTTGTTTTATTCTGCTTTCATGGGAAATATATTGTTTATAGAGAAGTAAATAAGATGTTAAAATAAAATGTACACCAAATAACTTTTTAAAGAAGACCATCCTAAGAACAAATTATAGAAACAATCAATAATTTCATTATATATATGATATTAGGGATGGAACCAAAATGGAAGATTAGAGGCAGCAACTCAGCTGGATTCTCTTAACATTGCCCTCTGACAACTTTAAAATAATGTATCTGATTGAATTCTAGAAAAGCATAACCAACAAGAAGTCAGAATAAGAAATTTTTTCAGTCCAAGACAGCTTAGGAGGTTGGTAGGAGAAATCTGTGACAGTAGGGTGGGGACTGGAGTACATACAATAATACTAGCTGTGGACCTTGGAAGTAGCTGAGATAGCAGCAGCAGCAGCTTCAGGAGCTCTCAGCCCAGAAATATAAGGTGATTGAACAAACGGTGAGAGATTACAGAAGACCCTGAGCTGACACTGGTTTTGGACTGGGTACTGTTTGGCAACTCAATTGCCTACATGCAGTTCTGAGTCTGTTTCAGGGCAGAGAGGGGTACTGATGGTCTGTCACAGGCAGGAGGCTTGGTCACACTTCCAGGGCAGAAAGAAGCCCTAGCACTTGTGACTGTAGAGAAGCCGAGGCCCTTCCTAGGTAAAGACCAGAGCTCAGGCCAGGAGAGCAATGATTATACCTCTCCACAGATCACACCACCTTAGAAGCACCAAACATTTACAGACCCCTAAGAGTAGCTCTGAAAACAACAGCACAAAAAAGCCTGAATCCTTTATCAGTGCCTCCCCACCCCCAACAAAGCAAAACTCAACTTTAACATAAAGTTCAAAGTCAAGAAATAGGCTGGGAAAAGTGAACAAACAACAACCCAAAAAAAAAAAGCCTGATCATAAAAATATACTATGGTGATAGGAAAGACCAAGACACAAACTCAGAAGACAACAACATGAAAACAGATAAAAGCAAAGCCTCAAAGAAAAAAACTACAAATTGGACGTGATCCCAACAAGAATTCCTGAGTTAAAGAGACAAAAATGGTAGAGGAAAAACTAGGAAACAAAATTATAGTGATAAAAGAGAATTAACAACTTGGTAAAAAAAAAAAAGAGGCACAAAAATACTAAAGAAAATAACAATTCAAAAAACAAAATTGGCCAAATGGTAAATAAAAAGGTGGGGCACAAAAATTCACTGAAGACAAGAACTCTTTAAAAAACAAAATTAGCCAAATGGGAAAAAAAGATATAAAAGCTCACTGAAAAAATAACTCCTTAAAAATAAAAACTGGGTTAGTGAAAAATAATAACTCTCGAAACATCAAGAAACAACAAAACAAAGTCAAAAGTAGAAGAAAATATGAAATATCTCACTGGTAGTCATGTGAAAATGCTCTAAATCTCTAGAGAAATGCAAATTAAAACAACCTGGAGATATCATTTTACATCTACCAAATTGGCTAAAGTGACATAAGGGAAAAGTGACCATTATTGGTGGATCTGTGAACTGATCCAATCATTTTGGAGACATTTGGAATTACGCCCAAAGAATTATTAAACTGCCTGTACCCTCGACCTAACAATACCACTATTAGGTCTGTTTTCAAGGGAAAAAGGAAAAGAACCTACATATTCTAAAATATTTATAGCAGCTTTGTGGTGGCAAAGAAATGGAAATTGCATTTGGGGAATGGCTAAACAAATTGTGTTATATGTTCACATTGGAATATTATTTTGTTATAAGAAATGATGAGCTCAATGATTTTAGAAAAGCATGGAGAGACCTTCATGAAATAATGAAGAGTGAAATGAGCAGAACCAAAAGAACATTGTATATAGTAACAGCAGTATTGTTTTAAAAACAACTTTGAGCAACCAGGTCATTCTGACTATTATGAATACCTAAATTAACTGCAAAGATGCTAAGAAGAAGGTGTTGTCTGCAGCCAGAAAAAGAACTGACATAAATATACTGAGAGACAGAGAGAGAGAAAGAGAGAAGGAGAGAGAGAGAGAGAGAGGGGGGGGGGGAGGGAGAGAGAGAGAAAGGACAGGAAAACAACTGACCTGGAAAGTAGATCCAGGAGATATCATTTAAAAATTATTAGACTATCTAAAAACTATAATAAAAAAGATCCTAGACAAGGGGTTGGGAACCTGCAGCCTTGAAGCCACATGTGACCTTCTAGGTCCTTGGGTGTGACCTTTTGACTGAGACAAGTTTTACAGAACAAATCTTTCTATTAAGGGGATTTATTCTGTGAAGTTTGGATTCAGTCAAAGGGCCTCACTTGAGGACCTAGAGGGCCACATATGACCTTGAGGCCACAAGTTGCCCACTCCTGGCCTAGACATTATTTTTGAAGAAATTATAAAGGAAAACTGCCCCAACATCCTAGACTCAGAGGGTAAAATAGAAATTGAAAGAATCCACCAATTATCTTCTGGAAGAGATCCCAAAATGAAAACTCCCAGGAATATTAAAACCAAATTCCAGAACTCCCAGGTCAAGGAGAAAATATTGCAAGCAGTCAAAAAGGAAATCATTCAAATATCATGGAGCCATGGTCAAGGATTGCACAAGACTTATCAGCTTAAAGGAATGGAGGACTTGGAATATGATATTCCAGAAGGCAAAGCAGCTAGGATTACAACCAAGAATAATCCACTCAGCAAAACTGAACATAATCCTTTAGGGGGAAAAGATGGACATTTAGTGAAACAAGGTTAAATTGTTTACATTCCTATATGGGAAGATGAAACATCTAAGTCCTAAAAACTTTAATATAATTAGGGCAGTTAGAAGGAGTCTACACAGACAGAGGGCATGAGTATGAGTTGGTTCTGTTGGGATAACCTCAAAAAAAAAGTGAAGTTCTAAGAAAGAGGGATGTACCAGGAGAAGGAGGAAGGAAGAGGAAGAATGGGGAAAATTATCTCACATAAAAGACACTCAGGGAAGAGCTTTTACAGTAGAGGGTGAAATGGAGAGGAGTAGTGGACAATATTTGAACCTCATTCTCACCAGAATTGGTTCAAAGAGGCACACACACATACACATACACATACAAATACACATACACATACACATATACATATATACATGTATACACATACACTCAATTGTGTATAGAAATCCATCTTAGCCAACAGAGATGTTAGAGGGGAAGGGGATAATAGAAAGAGGGAAGATAAAAGGGAGGGCAAATTAAGGGAGGCAGTGGTCAGAGGCAAAATAGACTTTTGAGGAGAGACATGATAAAAAGAGAGAAGGATAAAGAGAAGAAAATAGGATGGAGGGAAATACACAGTTAGTAATCAGAACTGAATGTGAATGTGATGAGCTCACCCATAAAACAGAAACAGATAGCAGAATGGCTAGAAACCAAAATCCTACAATATGTTGTTTACAGACATCACACTTGAAAGAGAGAGATAAACACAAAGTGACAATAAGGTGCTGGAGCAGAATCTGTTATGCTTCAGCTGAAGTAAAAAAGACAAGGGTAGTAATCATGATCTCGGACAAAGGAAAAACAAAAATAGACCTAATTAAAAGAGAATAGCAGGGAAACTACATCTTGCTGAAAGTCACCATAGATAATGAAAGAATATATATAACTAAATATATATATACCAAATGTCACAGCTTCTAAATTCTTAAAGAAAAAGTTAAATGAGGTACAGGAGGAAATAGTAAAACTATTATACTATGGGGGACCTCAACTTTTTTCCCTCCCAGAGCAACATAAGTCTAACCATGAAGTAAATAAGAAAGAAATTGAGGAAATGAATGGAATTTTAGAAAAGTTAGATATGATAGAACTCGGGGAGAAAAAATGAATGGGAGTAGAAAGAAATGACACCTTTCTCTCAGTACAAGGCACTTTTGTAAAAATTGACCATGTATTAAGGCATAAATACCTCACAACCAAATGCAGAAAAGCAGAAATAATAAGTGTACCTTTTTCAGATCGTAATGCAATAAAAATTACATTTAATAATAGGTTGTAGAGGCATGCATTAAAAATTAATTGGAAACAAAATAATCTAATCCTAAAGAATGAGTGCATCAAAGAACAAATCATAGAAAAAAATCAATAATTTCATTGGAAAAAATGACAACAATGAGACAACATACAAAAATATGTGGGATGCAGCCAAAGCAGTGCTTAGGGAGAAATTTATATCTCTAAACACATATATCAATAAAAGAGAGAAAGAGAAGATCAATGAACTTGGCATGCACCTTAAAAAAAAACTAAAAAAGAACACATTTAAAATATCAAATTAAACACCAAGATGGAAATACTGAAAACCAAAAAAGATTAATAAAACTGAAAATAAAAAAAACATTGAACTAATAATAACAAAAAAAACAAGAACCATATTATTTTATCAATAAGTACAGAAAAAGCTTTGGACAAAATACAACATCCATTCCTATTAAAAACATTAGAAAGTACAGAAATCAATGGAGTTTTTCTTAAAATAAGTGGTATCTATCTAAAACTAAGAGCAAGCATTATCTGAAATGAAAATAAAGTTGAAGCTTTCCCAATAAGATTAGGGGTGAAGTAAAGATGTCCATTATCACCACTATCATTCAATATTATATTAAAAATGCTAAGGGCATCTAGGTGGCGCGGTGGCTAGAGCACCGGCCCTGAAGTCAGGAGGACCTGAGTTCAAATGTGGCCTCAGACCAAACACTTCACACTTACTAGCTGTGTGACCCTGGGCAAGTCACTTAACCCCAATTGCCCAAATAAATAAATAAAATCTTTTTTAAAAATGCCAGCTGTAGCAATAAGACAGGAAAAAGAAATTGAAAGAATAAAAATAAGCAGTGAGAAAACAAAACTATCGCTCTACAGATGATAGGATGGTATACATAGAGAACCCTAGAAAATCACCTAAAAAACTAGTTGAAACAATTAATAACCTTATAAAGTTGCAGGATATAAAATAAACCTGCATAAACCACCAGCATTTCTATGCATTATTTACAAAACCCAGTAGGAACAAATATGAAGAGAAATTCCATTTAAAATAGCTGCAAACATTGTAAAACACCTGGGAGTCTATTTGCCAAGACAAACCTAGTGACTATATGAACACAATTACAAAACACTCTTCACACAAATAAAGACAGATCTAAACAATTAGGGAGATTCGAATTGCTCATGGGTAGGCTGAACTAATATAATAAAAATGACTTACTTATATTAATTTATTTGTTCAGTACAATACCAATCGAACTACCAAAGAACTATTTTATAGTGCTAGAAAAAATAATAACAAAATTCATCTGGAATAACAAAAGGTCAGGAACATTAAGGGAATCAATGAAAAAAATGTAAAGGAAAGTGGCCTATCAGTACCATATTCCAAACTATATTGCAAAGGGGTAATCATCACAATAATCTGGAAATGGCTAAAAAATAGAGTGGTGGATCAATGGAACAGATTAGGTACTGTAGTAAATGACCACAGTAATCTATTATTTGATAAACCTAAAGATCCAAGCTTTGGGGGCAAAAACTCACTATTTGACGAAAATTGCCAGGAAAACTGGAGAGCAGCCTGACAGAAACTAAGAAAAGACAAACATCTCACACCGTATACTAAGATAAGGTCAAAACGGGTACATGATTTAGACACGAAAGGTCGTATCATGAGACAAATTAGAGGAGCATGAAAAAATTTAACCTGTCAGTTCTATGGGTAAGAGAACAGTTTATGACCAAACAAGAGATAGAGAGGATCATGGGAAGTAAAATGATTTTGATTATATAAAATTTAAAAGTTTTTACGCAAATAAAACCAATACAGTCAAAATGAGAAAGAATACAGGAAACGGGAGATAATTTTTACAGCAAGTTTCTCTAATAAAGGCCTCATTTCTCAAATTATAGGGAATTGAGCCAAATTCATAAAAATATGAGCCATTCCCCAGTTGATAAATGGTCAAAGAATATGAACAGACAGTTTTCAGAAGAAAAAAAATCAAAGCTATCGACAGTCATTTGAAAAAAATGCTCTAAATCACTAATGATTACAGAAATGCAAAATAAAACAACTCTGAAGTAGCACCTCACACCTATCATACTGGCTAACATAAAAAAATAACAATTGCTGGAGGGGATGTAGGAAAAGAGACACTAATACATTGTTGGTAGAGTTGTAAACTGATCTGACCCCTCTGGAGAGCAATTTGGAACTATATTCAAAGGGTTATAAAAGCATGCATACCCTTTGACCCAGCAATACCATTACTTGGTATGAATCCTGAAATCAAAGAAAAAGTAAAAGGACGTATATGTACAAAAATATTTATAGCAGCTCCTTTTGTGATAGAAAAAAAATTGACATTGAGGGGATGCCCATCAATTGAGGAATGGCTGAACAAGTGGTGGTATGATTATGATGGAATACTGCTTTAAGAAATAAGGAGAGGGATAATTTCAAAAAACCTGGGAAGACTTATACGAACTGATACAAAGTGAAGTGAGCAGAACCAAGAGAACATTGTGCACAGTAACAGCAATATTTTAACTATGATAAACTGCGAAAGACTTACCTACTCTAATCAAAACAATAATTCAAGACAAATCCAAAGGACCCATGATCAAAAAGGCTATCCACCTCCAGAAAGGGAACTGATGAACTCTGAGTGCATATTGAAGCATACTTTTTTCACTTAATTTATTTTTCTTGCCTTTTATTTTGCAACATGGCTAATATAGAAATATGTTTTGCATGACTTCAAACATATAACTGATAACATATTTCTTGTCTTTTCAATGGGTAAGGGAGACCTGGAGGGAGGGAAAGAATTTGGAACTCCAAATTTTTAAAAATGAATGTTAAAATAAATAGGCTATTTAAAAAAAATTCATAAGGAGGAACCCACAATCTCCGAAGGCAATCTACTCCACTTTTGTATAGTTCGTATTGTCAAGAAGTTTTTCTTTTCATTAAGCTTAAATTTGTCTCTTTTTAAATTCCATCTCAAATCCTGCCTTGGATACTTACAACCTGAGTAAGTTTGAGCAAGTGACTTAACTTCCCTGTATTTCATTTCTTCATCTGTAAAATGAAGGGGTTGGATTAGATGGCCTCTGAAGTCTCTTCTTGCACTGATTCTGTGACCTAGGGCCTATTGTTTGTAGGTCTGTCCTTGTTCAAGTAGAATAAATCGAATCCTTCTTCCACATGACAATCCTTTAGATTCCTGAAAGGAGTTATGCTCCAGCCCTTGAATAGATCTTTGCATCTCCAGTGCTTTCAACCTACATTCCTATGGAATCAACTCAAAGCTTTCTGCTGTTTCAGGCATACTTCTCTAAATATTCTCCAACTTCTCAATATTCTTCCTAAATTGTTATACTAGGAACCAAATATACTCTAGATATGGTCTGATCAGGATAGAAGTAGGACTACCACCTCCCTAGTATTAGAAATGATAACTCTTTCCATGCAACTTAAAATTACATTAGCTTTTTTTTTTTTTTTTGGCTGTTACCTCAGACTGCTCACTTACAATGAGCTTGCAGTACACTAAAACTCCCAGATGTCTTTTAAATAACCTGCTCTCTAGCCATGTCTCTCTCATCATATCTTTAAGCTGAATTTTTTAACCTGTTTAAGACTTTAGATTCATCTCTCTTAAATGTCATCCTATTCCATTAATACCAATGTTCTAGCCTGTCAACATTTTTTGGATCCTGACTTTGTCAACCAGTGTATAAACTCCCTCTCCTTAGCTCTGTGTCATCTGCAAATCTGGTGAGTATACTACATATACCTTTATCCAAGTCACTGAAAAATATTAAACAACACAAAACCAAGTACTAATCCCCAGGACCCTCCACTGGAGACCTCCTTCCAAGGTGGATTCTCTAATGATCAGGCTGTCATTAGCCAGTACCCATTACATCAGAAATTAAAAACACTAGAAGCTTTTTCAGTAAATACAGGAGTAAAACAAGGATGTTTCCTCTCCTCACTATCCTTCATCATAATTCAAAAAATGATAGCGATAGCAATGAGAATATAAAAAGAAATTATATATATTAAAATTGACAAAGAAGAGAGACAAATTTTTTTAATTGAAGATAATATGATGATTTGCCAAGAAAATCACAACAAATCATCAAAGACACTAATTAAGACAATTCATAACTTGAATAAAGTAGAAAGATACAAAATAAATCCATAAAAAATTAATATTTTCTATAGCAGTAACAAAAAACAGAAAATAGAAATCCCATCCAAAATAACTATAAAATGTATAAAATATATGGAAGTCAATGTGTCAAGACATAATAATATGATTTTTTAATTTTTTTTAAATAAAAAATTAATAAAATAATTGGAGGAATATTGTTCAGAGTCAGCACAGCATGGTGGCTAGTGAACTGGCCTTAAAGACTATAATTCCTGAGTTCAAGTCCTATCTCTAACATATACTTGCTCTGCGAAGGCAAACAAGTCTTGCGTGAAAGTGAGCACTTGGCCTCTCAATGCTCTGGGCAACTTTCTCAGAATAAAAATTGCAGAAAAGATGCCAACCTGTATTGGTAGAGGGAATTTCCTCATCTTGGAGTACCTTATGCCAGTCAACCTGTAGGGCTAGTCTCTATCCTCAACAAGTCCAAAACTGAACTCATTATCTTTTCCCCTAAACTCTCCCTCCTCCTAATTTCTCTATTATTGCCAAGAGCAATACCATGCCCTCAAATCCCTCAGACTCACAATCTAGGAGTCATCCTGGATTCCTCACTCTCTCTCACCCCCTCCCTATATCCAAGCTTCTACCTAGGCCTATTGATTTTATCTTTGCACCATCTCTCAGATCTCTCTAGTACTAGACCCTCATCTACCTCATGCCTGGTCTATTGCACTAGCTACTGGTGGGTCTGCCTGCCTCAAGTCTCTCCTCACTCCAGACCATCCTCCATTCAACCACCAAAGTGGTTCCTAAAGGACAGGTCCCATCATGTCACCTTCCTACTCAATAAACTCCAGTGGATCTTTATGGCCTCTAGAAGTTCAAAGCCCTCGATAACCTATGTCCAACCCTCTCCTCTAACCCTTCACACCCCTTTCCAGTCTTTTCATGCCTTACATACACGTATTCTCCAAGGCCTTCTCACTATTACATCAACAAGACAGTCCATTTCTCAACTCTAGGCATTTTCACTGGCTGTCTCCCATGCTGGCGATGTTCTCTCTTTTTCATCTCCTGGCTTCCTTCAAGTTCCAGCTAAAATCTCACCTCCTCACAGGAAGCTGTATCCAAACCCTATTAATTCTAGTGCCTTCCCTGTTAAAAATTATTTTCTATTTATTCTGCATATTGCTTGCTTCGTACATTTTTATTTGCTTGTTGTCTCCCCCTCCCCCCTTACAATTAGATTGTAAGCACCTGAGGGCAGGGACTATCTTTTACCTCTTTTTGTATCCCCAGTGCTTAATAGAGTCTGGAACATACTAGGTGCTTAATAAATGTTTATTGACTGACTGACCATTCCTATGTCTATTCATGATTGAGCTACACAAAAAGTAATTGTACACAAATAATTTACATATTTAGTGCTATGCCGATCCAAGCACAAAGGGATTACTTTATAGAGTTAGAATAATAATAAAATTCATTTGGAATGAATCTCAAATTTAAAGAGAAATAATGAGGAAAGAAGAAAGGAGAGAAGAATAACATTTTTAGGATTTATAAGGTAATAATCATGGAAGCTATTTGGTGCTGGTTTAAAAAAACAACAACAGAAAAGTAGATCAGTAAAAGAAATTAGATAAGGAAAAACCAGAAACCATCCAACTCAATGACCCAGTGTTCAGTAAACCTAAAATCATAAACTATTTACAAGAGAAACACTCCTATTGAACAAGAGCTACAGTTTGGGGCAGCTAGGTGGCACAGTGGATAGAGCACCGGCCCTGGATTCAGGAGGATCTGAGTTCAAATCCAGCCTCAGACACATAACACTTACTAGCTGCGTGACCCTGGGCAAGTCACTTAACCCCACTGCCTAACCAAAAAATAAAAAAACCGAGAGCTACAGTGGAAAATGGAAAGAGGTTTGGCAAATAATAAGTTTAGACCAGTATCTTATACCATTTGTCACAGGAACCTCAAAATGAATATTCAGCTTGAATATAAAAGGTCACATCCTTTTTAATAAGTTGGGAGGAAAATGTATGGCAATATCTTTCACAACTATGGCTATGGGAAGAATTACTATCTGAACAAGGGATAAAGGAGACAAAATTTTAAATAGATCATTTGTGTTATAAGAAATTGAAAAGCATAACACATGATAAAAATAAAAAATAAAAAAAGAAATTGAAAAGCATAGACAAAATCGATAAAGGATAGAAGCTGTGAAATAGGGCAAATCTTTGCATAAAATATCTCTGAAAAAAATATATAATATATTGTGTATGATATATAAGGTCTTTATCAGAGATATTATATAGATTATATAGATATTATATAGATTTTTATTTACTTATCATTATAAACATGTTATGATTCTATATCATAATACTTATATTTGTATATAATGGTTGGTTCTTTTCCTTTATCCTCAAGGAGGACCAAAATGACATCACAATGTTACAGTCAAGTCACAGTGTGACCGATTGTAGCTGATCAGGCCAATACAAACTCAGAATGCTCTACCACAGGTTGGAAACAAATAATCCATGTGAACATTTAGGCATCTTATGTTTCTTTTGAGCTACTTCAATTCTATTTTGCTCATAGAGCACGGCGCCTTCTCTGACGAGGGCATGCCATGCTGGGCGGTCCTGTGCCAGAGTCTCCTATATGACACAATCAATTCCAAAGTTCTTAAGAGAGACCTTGAGATTGTCCTTGTATCACTTTTTCTGACCACCATGTGGGTGCTTACCCTGTGTGAGTTCTCCATCAAATAGTCTTAATGGCAAGTGTACGTTTGGCATTTGAACAAAGTGGCCAGGCCATCTGCAGTAGAGTTTGAATGCTTGGCAGTTTAGTTCACAAAAGGACCTCAGTGTCTGGTATCTTATCCTGCTAGGTGATCTTCAGAATCTTTCTAAGACAATTCAAATGGAGACGATTCATTTTCCTGGCATGGCACTACTATACTGTCCCGGTTTCACAGGCATAGAATAATGAGTTCAGTACAACAGCTCAGTAGACCTTCAGTTTGGTAGTCCATCTAAAACCTCTTCTCTCCCATACTTTCCTTCAGAGCCTCTCAAACACTGAGCTAGCTCTGGCAGTGCATGTGTTAACCTCATTATCAACGTGTACATCCCTGGAAAGTATACTACCAAGGTGAATGAACTTATCCACAATATTCCAAACTCCTCCATTTGCTGTAACGGATGGTTCCACATGTGGATGGTGTGGTACTGGCTGATGGAGCACCTGTGATTTCTTGGTGTTAACTGTTAGGTCAAAATTAACATGAGTAGCAGAGGATTGATCTATACTATTTAACATAAGCTGAAAACCTACCTTATTACTGACTGAGTGACTGAGCAAGTCACTTAGTGTCCTCATCTATAAAATGGGCATAGCAATACTTAAATTATATATTTCACTGAGCTGTTATGAGGAGAGAAAGCCCTTTTACAAAGCTTAAAGTGCAGTGTGAACTGGTATAGTTATCTCATTTTCTTCATCTTTTTCAATGGGATTCAGAAAGAAGCAACCCTGGGGCCACTTGCTTTCCTACTATTACTCCGTGACATTTAATATTCTATAAACAATTGCACAGGTGAGTTTTTTTTAAAAACACCTTTTTTGTATTTGAATAAAAGTGTTGGGTTGAAAGTTCGTCTTCTGTAGCAACCAGCCTAACTGGGTAGCAACTACTGATTGTCATGAGCCAGATGAGCTGAAAGTACTGTTTTCTCAACCTCTTGCCTCAAAGATGCCTTCAGACTTCACGGCCACAAAAGGACTCCTAGGCCAGGAGGTTCAGGACTCACTCTCAGTGAGTGAGTCTTTCCAGGCCCCAAAGTATCATAATGATATGGCAGTCTTCTCAAGAGGCCCTTACAGAATATAATCATACTAATAGCTAGTATTTACAAAGCACTCTAAGGTTTTCAAAGGGCTTTACAAGTATTGTCTTACTTGATCCTCACAACAATCCTAAGAGGTAGATGCTATTATTATCCCCATTTACAGATGGGAAAACCAAGGCAGATAGAAGTCAAGTGACTTACTCAGGGTTATGTGACTAGGAAGAGTCTGCAGTTGGATTCAAACCCAAGTCTTCTTGAATCTAAGATCAGTGCTGCACTGCCTACGTGACAAATACAATTATTTTGGAATCACAGATGCTATCATAAAATTGGAGGAGTAGAAGAGAAATTACTAGAATACATATTTTTTTAAAAGACAAGTGTGATGCTATAAATTGCTTCTTTGGAAGGGTAAAGTTAATATTAGTGAAATAATGTCAAGGAAGTAGAAAAAGGTGTAAAATTTCCTTAGGATGGTAAGCCTTGAGCTTTAAACATCATGCATTATAAATATAGAAACAAAGTATTCCAGGCAACACTTGGTAGTTTGTTTTGATGGCTTTTAAATTGGTGGGGATACAATATAAATTACATGTGTGGATGTTAGTAACATATTTGAATCAGTGTTTGAAAATGTTACTGGTAGAATTCAAATAGGCTTGGAATATGAGCACTGTCACACAGATTGAAATCTGTGTAAATGATTGAAAATTCTGACTAGTGAAGTATTGTATTTGGCTGGGAGAATTTAGCAGAGCTTATATTACCTAAAATCAATGAGTGGAATACCTGGAATTCTCGCTGTAAAACTAGAATTAGAGTTGCCCTTCCATTGATCAGAGGTCTTATAGCATTCAAAGTTGTTTGTTTTACAGCATTATTGTATAAATCGTTCTCCTGATTCTGCTCATTTCATTTGCCATCATTTTATACATCTTGAAAATTGTTCATTTTCACGATATTGACTTTTCAGTATGAATTGTTCTTCTGGTTCGGCTCACTTCACTCTGTATCAGTTCATTTACCTTTTTCCACATCTCTTTGAAATCATCTGTTTCTTCATTTCTTACAGCCCAATAGTAACCTATTGCATTCATGGACCATAATTTGTTCACCCAATTCTCTAAGCCAAATCAATACATGCCTTAATACTTGCCAATAGCAATGTGAAGGAAAGTGCAGGGGAAAGCTAGTAAAAAAAAAATGGAGAATATGGCTCAGGGTTAAGAAATGAGAGAGGTAAAAAGTATTTAGTGTTACTAATTATTGTTGTTATCCATTCTTGTTCACAGAGAGGACCAGTGACATGTTGACTCAAGAAAGCACTAAGTAGAAAGCACAATCCATGGCAAGTGATAAATGTCACAACCATAAAAATGAAATTGACTATATATTAAAAGACAGGAAACAAATGGTTATCAATACAGAAGCCATTTCAGAAACATGGGTCTGTGTAGTGAGATCATTGATTGGCTAGAGAAAAAGTCAAAATTGATACCAATTTAGAAAAAAAAAAGATAGAGATAAGAAGACATGGTATATAACTGCTCCAAACTGACCTATACAAAAAAAAAACTGTTGACTCTGAAAAATAAGAAATGAATGTAACTAATGATACCCATTCCGATTCTTGACATGTAAGGAGTTGATCTAGGAATGCTCCTCACTACTCCTCGGGTTACCCGGAAAGGAGTTTAGACTGTGTAGGCTGTCTACCAATGGCTCTAGCCCCTACAAATGGTATTCCCCCAGGAGTGGTCCCCTGTACCTCAGTTCCATTTAAGCACTAACGATTGGATTAGCTTTTACAATGGAATATTTACTTCAAACAGTGTAATCACAAACATACAAACTTACTCCCCAACACAGGCAACATAATCCCCCTTCCTCCCTGCACCAACTACCTCAGATTCTGGGGAAGGGATTAGGTTCATAGCTTAGGTCAGTTTCTATGTGACAGAGTCCAGATTCCAAGGTCAAAACTCACTTCAGGCTTGAGTCTCAGGCACCCTGGCTTCTCAGGGTTATCCTGCTAGGCTGGCCAGCTACCATATCTATTTTGGGACGCTGGCTCCAAGGTCACCATGGCTTGCACTCTCAGGTTTGGTGGGGATGACCACTGGATTCTCAAAACTGAGGCCAAATGATATAGAACAAACACAAACACCCCCAGACCCATTTCTGGAGGGCTACTCCCACCCATGAAGTAGGAAAATGCAGAATGGGTGGGGAACTTCTCCCAGGAGCAACATGTCTCCATGCTAGGAAATGGGCATGCCCAGGCAAGCCCCCTCACAGTGCCTCCATGTCGGGCAATCTGGGTATTTTGCAAAGGCCCCTTACAGACATTTATTAGAAAAATTTAACTGATATAGAAACAATCTCCATGATGAACCCCAAAGAGCCCTGAAGTTACCTCAACAACAACAAAAAAAATTTCTCTCTGAGAAGCAGAGAGACTTAGCAACCAAGGAATTATAAGTTTGTTAGCAAGAGGTGGAGGATGGAAGATTCTGAGTGTGGCTATCCTCGCTAAACAGCAAAAATCATGAAAGAGAGAATGAGCCAGTGAAGGGCAAGGTATTAGACCCACCTGAATCAAATCAGCCCAAGATTATTTGGAGATAAAACTGATAGGAGAGCAACAAATAGATGTGAAATGGAACAATGGGCCCATGTTTCTACAATAATTTATTTTCATTAACAATGACAGTGAATTCACAAGTGGAATCTACTACCTTAGAAACTGATGTGTTACATGGGAAAGTAGGAATGGTGCCCAACAGAGCTGGGGAAAGCAGCTGGACCCGATGAAATGAATCCAGAGGAAATCAAACAAAGTTGGAGTTGACACAGTTTTAAAGGCAACAAAGGACCAATTTTCATGGTGTCTCAAAAAGGAGAAAATTCTAAAAAAAAAAATGGAAAAGATAATAGGCATGGTATCTTTACCATAAAATGTGATTGAGAAAAAAGCAATACTATAGCTTCCTATGCATTCACCTACTTACCCCAATCTAAAGTCTTTAATAGAAAACTCTATTACCGGTTTCAGACTCTAGCTGTGTGACTCTGGACAAGCCATTTAACCCTGTTTGCCTCAGTTTCCTCCTCGGTAAAATGAGCCAGAGAAGGAAATGGCAAACCACTCCAGTATCTCTGCCAGGAAAACCCCGAATGAGATAATGAAGAGTCAGACATGACTGAAAATGGCTCAACAACAACACATTACATATTGAGAACATCCTTGATGAAAGTAGAAAGGAACAATCAAATTTTTGTATGTGAATCTCGACAATAAACCATCTCATCATGGTAATATAATTGACTAAGGGTAGAGACTATGTAGGTGGTCTAGCCAGACGTTGTCCTGGATCCTTATTGCCCCATGATGGGGCCCTTTCTTCTGACATGGATTATATTGACTTGAATGAGTGTAAACTCACCTTGCCAAAGAAACTTATTTACCAACAAAAACAAATTGATGATAATTGATGTTTGATGATTGATTATTTGTATGACTTTGAGTAAGACACTTTACCTCTTTGAGCCTCAGTTTCCACATTTATAAAATGAGGGGATTGGTCTAGATGACCTTTAAGATCTTTCCCAGTTCTGGATCTATGCTGGATTATAATAATAGCTTACATTTATATAACTTTAAGGTTTGTGAAGCTCTCTTATACATTATCTCATTTAATTCTGACAATAACCCTGTGAGAGTCAGGTTTTGTAATTTATATTTTACAGATGAGAAGGCCAAGACCAAGAGACAATAGGTGAAACTTGAATTCAAGTCTTCTTGATTCCAGATCCCTTCCCCTCCTCACTACACAACAATCCCTCCCGTGACAACATGGCTAGTTTCCACCTAAACTATGTCCCTGTGATTGGCCTTTGGAAGGTGGTTACACAGAGGCTTGGGGGACTAGAACAGAGATGCAAAGGATGAAAAGGAGAAGCGATACATCCAAATTCTTCCTCATTGTCCTGGACAGCAGACTGTACATCCGTATGACCCTCCCAGGGAGCCATATGCACCAAGGAACTGACACCAGATGAAGGGAACCAAGAAGAGAAGCTCCTAGAACCAACTGGAAATTAGACCAAGATGATGCAGAGTCGTAAGGAGGAGGGGTAAGAGGAGAAGGAGGGGAAGGAGGATGCAGGGGGGAAGGGAGGATGAGGAGTAAACATAGAATTTGCCCTGAGCTGGTACTATAAGATATATGAATTCTGTAGGTCCAGGAGAGAGGATTCTACTCTCTATCAATTCTAAATACTTTCTTCTTGCCAGGTAGGGAGCCCTTCTAGGTCTCTTTCCAGGCTGTAAGTCTATAGGACAACATAGGTGCTAGGAGAGACTTACTTCTAACAACCTTGAGTCCTTTTCTCTTTGGGGGAAATTCTACCAAATATAGATGTCTAGATAGGAACCTTGGGCAGCTAGGTGGATAGAGTGTCAAGTCTACAGTCAGAAAGACCCAAGTACAAATCTAGACTAGACACTTGCTGTGTGAGCCTGGGCAAATCACTTAACCCTGTTTGCTTCAGTTTCCTCATCTGTAAAATGAAAAAGAAATGTCAAACCACTCTAGTATCTGCCAAGAAAACCCCAAATGGGGTCACAAAGAGTTGGATACAACTGAAAAACAGCTAACACAAAAGCACCTATGGAAGGCAAAGGGCAATATAAGAGGGAAGTGGTATCCTGACTATTTATGATCTGATTCACATTCTTTATGTTTTGGGTTTAGTTAAATAAAGTCTGTCCTACACTCCACATTTTCAGCCAAAGTACAGGGGGCTGATGACTCCTTTGTGGTGGAGACCTGTTTGTTGTTCAGTCATGTCTAACTTTTTGTAACCCCATGGATACATTAGGCCCTTCTATCCTCCTCTATCTCCCAAAGTCTGTCCAAGCCCATCATCCTCTTTCAGCCCCTTCTCCTTTTGTCTTTAATCTTCCCCAACATTGGGGTCTTTTCCATTGAGTCCTGTCTTCTCTTTACGTGACCAAAATATTTAAACTTCAGTATTTGTCCTTTCAATGGATAGTCTGAATTAATTTCTTTAAATATTGACTTATTTGATCCCATTGCTATTCAAGGGACTCTCCAAAGTCTTTATTTTCAGTCATGCCTGACTCTTCATGTCCCCATTTGAGGTTCTCTTGGCAAAGATACTGGAGGGGTTTGCCATTTCATTCTCCAGCTCATGTTACAGATGAGGAAACTGAAGCAAACAGGGTTAAGTGACTTGCCCAGGGTCACATAGCTAGTAAGTATATGAAAATGAGTTTGAAGTCTTCTTGACTACAGGCTCATGCCCTATCCACTGCACCACCTAGCCGGCCTTTGTGGAGACCTAGATATGGGTTAAATTCTTATGTTCACAGGGTAAAACCTGGATGGGTGCAGAAGGAATGTAAATGTGTATGAGAAGCCCCCAAACCTGAAACTAGTCCATGTAAAAGAGCTCATTTCCTGTGGTGACAAGGTTTCAAATACAAGGTTAGACCGTGTTTACTGTTGTTGTTGTTAATTCCATAAATGCATTTTACTTAGTAGAGCAAATCACAACCTTAAATGCTCTCCTACAAGGTAGCATGCATATGCTAAGAACATTTGGCATTCCTTCATAAATGCAACCACCCAGTTAACTGTTTAATGATCATCTGTTTATAAATATTTTGTAAAAGCATAGAAGATTCACCAAAATGTTCATCCTTGTCATAGGGTACCCTGTGTAAAGTCCAAAAGAAAGCTGGGTTCCCTGTAGATGTAACCAATTCAACTAAGCAAACATTGATTAAGCATCTGCTATGTGCCAGGCACTGTGCAAAATGCTGGGAATAAAAAAACCTAAGTGAAACTGTTACTGTTTGAATGGTTTACATTCTACTAGAAGGAAATGCAAAGTGTGGGGTAAATACAGGCTAATTATAGGAGCTAGGGAGAATGTGGGAAATTAAGGAAGACTGAATGGAAGAGGTGGCACCTGACCTTAGCCTAGGGAGAAAACTAAGGATTCCAGGAGCTAGAACTGAATAACGCAATGCCCCACCTGTTAGCATTCAGTCAAAAGGCTTGAACACAAATCAATGGGAGGATGTGAGCTTTGTGAGTCCAAGAATATTTTCCCAGCATTCCCTAGGCTCTGAAGAGATTTTGGATTTGATGAGAGGGCAACCAACCCAGACTGCCACTCACCCTAAACTTGAAGAAGGAAACTTGTGGGCAAGAGATGAGGAAGTCATGCTAAGAATACAATGGAAGACAGTGGCCTTTAAACTTGGTGGAGGGGTGGAGAATGGAAAACATTGGCCGTAGTCTTTATAGCAGAGGTGGGGAATCTGTAGCCTTAAAGCCACATGTGGCCTTCTAAATCCTTAAGTGCAGCCTTTTGACTGAATCCAAATAAATTTGCCTTAAAGCCTCAGGTTCCCCGCCCCTGCTCTATACCAAACTTTTCCCCCTTGGGTTGGTTGTGCTAAGGGCCAACTGGCTTGTGGCTTTCCAGTGACAGATGTGAGCCCCAGGAAGCCAGACCCAGACATTCCAGAGCCTACCAGCAACTATGCAAGATGCAGAGAAAAGGTCCTTGGTGAGATGGTGTGGGGAACTTCCCCCTGGGCTCTCCTGGGGGGCTCCTGTCTAGTCCCATTATGCATCCCCCTTTCTCTTTTGTTTGATCCATTCCCCTAACAGAGTTCTGGATAGAGGGGAAGCTGGCTCGCCTGCTCCTCCTTCCCCTCCCCGCCTTCAGTAACAGCCTGTGGCCCCTTTTTAAACTGCTAGCTTTGTAAATGGGGTTGTTTCAAGTGTTTTCTCAGCATGTGTGTGACAACGTATTGAAGTACAGATGGCCTTTCAAATCTGGGCCAATTCTGTTCACTGGAGACAGGGAATGGAGAAGGGACAAGCCTGAGAAGGAAGCAGATAGAGAGAGGTTTCATAATTTCAACTTGGATTTGCCAATGAAAAATGATAGGACATTTGAGCAACATATTTAGTTGAGATGGCCATTAATGAATGGAAAAAGAGAATGATATTCATGGCCCATCTACCTTCTGGGACAAGGGAAGAAAGCTTGTCTGCTTACTTTCAATTTCAGACCCCAGAAAGGAGCTCTTCTTTGGTGGGACAGAGGAGGATTGTTGGAAAGAAAGCTCTGAAGGAAGAATGATTTAAGACAAAGCCACACCTGCACAAAGGGAGGGTATAGGGAGTCTCTCCTCCTCCCCCCAGATCATTCACAGGTGACTCTTCCTCACTCTTGAGTTTAAGGAAAGTGATCAGGGCTGAATTTATAGATTTGGGAATCATCGACCTAAGCAGGATCATTGAACCCATAGGAGTTTATGAGCTCAACAACAGAAAAAATGTAAAGAGAAATGGAACCAAGATGGAGCCTAAAGAGAATCCCCTGCTTAGGGATGTGGGAGAGGAAAAATGATCCAGCAAAGGCATTTCAGAAGGAATCATTAGACAGATATAAACAGAACCGAGAGAGCAGTGCCATGGAAGGCAAGGGATGGGAGGGTATCCAGGAGGAGGAAGTGGGTGACAGACAGGTAGGATTAGCACTGTGAAAAAGCCATTGGATTTAATATTTGAGAGATCTCTTATAACCTTGAAGAGAGAAATTTCTGCTGAGTGGTGGAGTTAGAAGCCAGATTGAGAAGAACTGAGAAGTGAACCTCCAGGGGTTGTTATAAAAATCAAATATTTGTAAAACACTTTGAAAATATAAAAGTGCTACATAAATGCTACTATATCATATTATGTTATGTTTCTTTTAATGTGTTACATTATTATTACTATTTAAGGAAATGGAGGTAAAGGAGTATGAAGAACCTTTTCTAAAAACCGATTGTGACAGAGAAAGAGACCTAGAAAGAAAGCTTAAGGAAATAGAAGGGTCAAATTAAGATTTTTTAAATAAGGGAGGCCTGGGCATGTTTGTACTTAGTAGAAAAAGAGCCACAGGAGAAGGAGAGAATGAAGATGAGAGATAAATGAAAGAAGAAACAAGCTTGAGATGCTGGATCCAGTAGATGGAAGGGGCTGGCCTTGGCAAAGAGAAGATCACAACTCTCTCAGGAATGGAGCCAAGGAGCAGAGACTGGGGGGTGATGTCGAGGGGGCTTGAGATGTAGAGAAGGGAGAAAGGGGTGTTCATGATGAATGACTTCTATTCTCTTAGTAAAGTAGAAGATATTGTCCTATGTTGGGAAGGAGAGGAGGAGATGGCATAAAAGTCTTGAGAAAAAAAGCAAAGGTTTGGAATAACTGTGTGTGGCAGTGGTTTTGGCATTGGAGGAGATAATAGAGATTTGATCAGAGAGAGAAAAATCATGGTTTTCAGACCTCCAGGTGTTTCTGTGTTTGGATGGCTTTATAGTAAATGCATCAAGTTCTAGAGCTCTAAGGGACCTACTCAATGAGATCTCTGACTGCTCAGGAAGACAACTTAGTATTCCACATAGGAAAAACCAAATGGGTGAAGAATGCATACATACTGCCCACATTAGGACATGATGACATGTGTGGTCAGCCCATTGAATTAGTCTACCATCTCATCTATCTTGGACAGGCACTCAAGATAAACAATGAGATAGACCCTGAATTGAACAGGAGGAGAATAGATTGTGTCATGTGGGATAAATTGGGCCCCCAAGTCATTCCCAGTTTCCAAAACCCATTTTTGAATCACCAGAATTCTGATGATACTTTGTGGCTCAGGGTAATAGAAGACCACAATTTCTGAAAAATCAAAATTTCAAGTGTGCAAAGGGGCAAAAGAAGGATGTATGAGTATGATAAACTGGGGCTACAGCAAATCACCCCTGAAGACTTGCATATAAGAACTGACAAAAAAAAAGACACAATCCAGGAGATACAAGATTGGAAAATGAGGCAAACCAGCTGTATAACAAGAGCAAGGGATAATAGATGAGTAGCTCGTATGTGACCCTGGAATCCTTGAAATTTTAAAACCCTAAGGAAGGTCTCCATTGTATTGGGTAGGTCTTCAACAGAGGTCTCACTGAAACACACTCAGACAAGAATTGCCCTGGATGAGACAATGGGGATGAATTGTAATCTCCATCTGCACAGGGTATACACCCTGATCAATTAATCAACGAGCATTTATTAAGTGTTTAGAATGTTCCAGGCATTGCTGAGATACTGAGTCCATCAAAGCATTAGGAAAGATTATATCATGGCACCTCAACCAGATAATCTGCTGTTTTAGTACCTCTCCTATGAAAATTCCAGGTCAAATTGAAAATTTAAGCATGTACTATGTGCAAATTATTGTGCTAAACTCTGGGGATGCAAATAGAAAGGTTAGGCACTCCCTGATCTCAAGGAGCTCGCACTGTAATGGGAAAGACAAACCATACACATGGTTTTAGCTACAAGTCAGATGGAAATGCTCCACTGGGGTCCTTAGAGGGCGGCTGCAAAGCAGATGGTAATGCCTCTTCTTGAATGTCATTTCTACAGATAAAATCATATCCATTTCTAATGTTGAACCATTTGATAATGCCAAGGATTTTGGTGGCAAGAACTTTCTTTTCTAGGTATTCAAGATGAATGGAAATGCATCAGCTCCAAATGGCAAATATGAATTTTTGAACCAAACATCCAATCATTTGTGCCCTTGCATTTAGGGTGTGGTATTATGGTAAATGCTTTGTAATTACAGTCCTACCTCACACTTTAAAATGTTTTCCTTTTTTTTCATTAAGGGAAATTGAAATGCTAGACTTGAGGTCAGAAGACTTGAGTTTGAACTCTGCCCCTGACATCAATTGGGTGACCATGGGCTAGTCACATCAACTTTTGGGATTCCAATTTCCTCATGTGTAAGATAGGGATACTCATACTTGTACTTGAAAAGGAAGGATTCAGAGAAACCTGGGAAGACATATGAACTGATGCAAAGTAAAGTGAGCAAAATCAGGAAAACAATTTATACAATGACAACAATAAAGAAAAACTACTTTGAAAGACTTAAGAACTTTCATCAATGCCATGACAAACCACAACTCCAGAGGACTGATGACTATGCATATTATCCTGAGATACAAAATTTTCAAACATGGCCAATGTGTAAATTTGTTTTGCTTTATTGTATTTATTTCAAGAAGGTTTTTTTTTTTATTTGAGAAGGACATTCGAGGAAGAAAGGGACTGCCAATAGTGATGCCCCCCAAAGAAAAAGAGAAAAAAGTTGAAAAGGAAGTTACTGTAGCATTTTTTAAACACAGAAGACAACAGGAAGAGGTTTAGAAGGAGACACAGATAAACAGTATAGCTTTGAAACTAATCTATTAAATTCGTTATGTATACAGATACATATTTTTTAAATACAAGTAACATGTAATAGAGATTTGTAGTTCCATATACAATCCTTTTTTCCCTTTCAATGTATATGAAAATGTTCATGTCTTCTGATGATTTCCAAGATTAGAATAACAAAAAGTTTTTTTATAAAGAGAAAAAACAATACCTGTACTGCCTACCTCATAGGCCTGTGGTGAGGAAAGAGCTTTGAAAACTATAAAGCACTATATCAATGTGAATAATCACCATCATTATTGAGAAGTGGCATGGGTTAGTGGATAGAGATTTGGAGTCACAAAGGATCAAGTGGCTTTTTAAGACCATAAGTTGCAGAATAGTTGCCAGCCTACATGGGTAGAGGGCAAGGATTCCTACACCAATAAAACCATGGGTCCAGACCATCCCTCCTCAAATCATTATTGTCTGAGACTTTTTTGTCACTTTTATCACATTGACAGAATCTGTTGCATTGATGAAAATCAATCATATTTGAGGACAGGATCTGTGACACAGATCTGTATCTATTCTTCTGTGCTTGGCACAATGTCTGACACAGAGGACACACTTAATAAATGTTTGAACTATTGAAATGAACAGGGGTGACCCTTGGGCTTTACCAAGTCAAGGTTAGTTGGTAATTTATTGGTCTAAGGACTTATTTGGAGAAAATGTGGAGTGGAGAACAGAGCAATCGGTTACAACTAGGAAGGCTGATCTATGACACTGTTCAGGTCTTGAGAAAATCTTTGTGTTTTCAGTCTCCCTGTCAGAGAAATAATAAGTTTCACCTGACAGAAAATAGATCTGTGCATGAGCTTCACCAAAAAGACCTATCAGAAGACTGACATAAATGTTTAACATCAGACAAAAATTACATCCCAAGGGGAAAGAAGTAGAATAAGAAAAAATACCAGCTTGGACTGGAAAGCCAAAGACTTCTTAAGGAGCAACCTATTGCAAATTTAATTGCCCTCATAGCAGGCAAGAGAATGAAAAATGTACTATGCACATCTGCTATTGTGAGTGAAGAGAATTAGATCATTCACAACCAGCAAGTAGGACAAGATGGCAGAATAAGGGCAGGACTTCTCTGAGCTCTCCCAAATTCCCCTCCAAACAATTTTAAAAATAATTCCTCAAAATTAATTCTGGAGCAGCAGAACCAAGAAAAGGATGGTGTGAAACAATTTTCCAGCCCAAGACAACTCAGAAGGTTAGCAGGAAAGGTCTGTCTCACTAGGGTGAGTGTGGAGCACAGTTAATGCTGGCCGGGCACTGGCAAGCCAACAGCAGGTCTTGGGAGTGACTGAATCAGCAGCAGTGGCTTCTGGAGCTCTCAGCCACAGATGGTAAGGGGATTGGACAACTGGTCAAAAGGAGATTACAGAGGACTATTTGCTGGCCTGGGCACAGGACTCTGTTGCATTTCCCGTACACAATTCTGGGTCACAGTCCCAGGGTGAGGAAAAGCACTAGCAGACCAGGGCATACTGGGGATCCTAGTCATAATTCCAGGGTGGAAAAGAATGCTTGTGGTCACTCACAGACTAGAGCACAGGTCAGGAGAGCAGTGACCACACCACTCCTTAGATCACACCACCTTGGAAGAACTGAAAACTTAAATATCCCCAGAACTAGCCCTGAAAACAGCAACACAAAAAACCTGAAGATTGGCACAGTGTCCCCTCCACCCTAGAAGCAGAGCCCAACTTTAAAATCAAGTTAAAAGTCAAGAAATAGGTTAGAAAAATGAGCAAAAGGGGCAGCTAATGGATAGAGCTCTGGCTTTGTAGTCAGGAGGACCTGAATTCAAATCTGACTTCAGACACTTACACTTACTAGCTGTGTGACCCTGGGCAACTCACTTAACCCCAATCACCTAACCAAAAAGCAAAAAAAAAAAAAAAAAGAGCAAAAAACAAGCAATGAAGAAAGAACCTGATCATAGAACATTACTATGGTGACAGGGAATATCAAAACATAAACTCAGAAGACAACAAAGCCAAAACAGCTACATCCAAAACCTCAAAGAAAAAATATGATTGGTGTCAGACCTAAAAAGAATTCCTGGAAGAGTTCAAAAAGGATTTTAAAAATCAAATAAGAGATGTAGAGGAAAAAGAAGGGGGGGGGGGGGAATGAGAGTGATGCAAGAAAATTATGAAAAAAAGAGTCAGCAGCTTGGTAAAGGAGGCACAAAAAAATACCAACACAAATAACACCCTAAAAAAACAGAATAATTCAAATGGTAAAAGAGGCACAAACATCCATTGAAGAGAAGAATCCCTTAAAAAGTAGAATTGGCCAAATAGAAAAGGAGGTAAGAAAGCTCAATAAAGAAAACAAGTCCCTAAAAATTAGAATTGGGCAAATGGAAGCTAATGACTCCATGAGACATCAAGAAACAATAAGACAAAATTCAAAAGAATGACAAAAATCAAAGAAAATGTGAAATATCTCATTGGGAAAACAACTGACCTGGAAAATAGAGCCAAAAGAGATAATTTAAGAATTTTTGTACTACCTCAAAGCCATTATCAAAAAAAAAAAAAAAACCACCGTCTTTCAAGAAATTACCAAGGTAAACTGACCTGATATTCTAGAACCAGAAAGTAAAATAGACATTGAAAGAATCCACCCATCCCTCACTGAAATAGATCCCAAAATAATAACTCCAAGGAATATTATAGTCAAATTCCAGAGGTCCCAAGTCAAGAAAATATTGCAAGCAGCCAGAAAGAAACAATTAAAATATCATCGAGCCACAGTCAGGATCATGCAAGATTCAGCAGCTTCTACATTAAAAGATTAGAGCATTTGGAATATAATATTCTGGAGGGCAAAGGAGCTAGTATTACAACCAAGAATCAACTACTCAGCAAAACTGAGAATAATTCCTCAAGGGGAAAAGATGGATATTTAATGAAATAAATGACTTTCACGCTGAATAGAAAATTTGACTCAAATACAAGACTCAAGAGAAGTACAAAAAGGTAAACAGGAAAGAGAACTCATAAGGGATTCACTAAGGTTAAATTGTTTAAATTCCTACATGGGAAGATTATACTTGCAACTCTTAAGAACTTTATCACTATTAGGACAGTTAGAAGGAGTATCCATAGACAGAAGGTATGGGAATGAGTTTAATATGATGGGTTGATATCCAAAAAAATAAAACTAAGGGGTGAGAAAGGGGGGATGCACTGTAAGAAGGGGAAAAGATGGGGTAAATTATCTCATTTAAAGAGGAATAGAAGAGTGTTTACAGTGGAGCAGGAGATGGGGATGGGGACAACAGGCAATGCTTAAATCTTACTTTCATCAAAACTGGCTCATAGAAGGAATAGTATGCACACTCAGGTATAGAAATCAATCTTACACTACAGGGAAGTAGGAGAGGAGTGGGGTAAGAAAAGAGGATGGGATTACTAGAAGGGAGGGCAGATTAAGGGAGGCAGTGATCAGAAGGAAAATGCTTTTGAGGAGGGATAGTGTGAAAGAAAAGGGAAAGAAGGATAAACAGGGGGAACATCGGATGAAGAGAAATACACAATATTCATAACTGTGAAAAAAATTTACAGCAAGTGTCTTTGATAAAGACCTCATTTCTCAAATATATAGAGAAGTGAGTCAAATTTATGAGAAAACAAGTCATTCTCCAATTAATGAATGGTCAAAGGATATGAACAGTCTATTTTTAGATGAAAAAAATCAAAACTATCTATAGCCATGTGAAAAAATGTTCTAAATCACTGTTGACCAGAAAAATGCAAATTAAAATAACTCTGAATACCATCTCAACTTATCAGATTGGCTAATATGACAGAAAAGGAACATGACAAATGTTGGGGGAGATATGGAAAATTGAGACACTAATGCATTGTTGATGGAGTTGTGAACTGATCCAACCAGTCTGGAGAGCAATTTGGAACTATGCCCAAAGGGCTATAAAACTGTCCCCTTTGACCCAGTAATACCACTACTAGGTCTGTATCCCAAAGAGATTTAAAAAAAAAAAAGGAAAGGGACATATATGTACAAAAATGTTTATAGCAGCTCTTTTTGTGGTGGCAAAGAATTGGAAATGGAAAGGATGCCCATCAATTGGGGAACATCTGAACAAGCTGTGGTATAGGATTGGTAATTATTAAGTGTTTTCTATTTACCAGGGACTGTTCTAAGCACTGGGGATACAAATGAGAAAAAGAAAGGCAGTCCTTGCCTCAAGGAGCTTATGGTTTAACAAAAAAAGACAACACACAAAAAGAAGTAAAAAAAAATTTTGAGGAAGAAGAGAAGGTGCTCAGCATGGTCCAGGGGTGGGGGACCTGTGGTCTCTAGGTCCTCAAGTTCAGCTCTTTGACTGGATCCAAACTTCACAGAACAAATCCCCTTAATAAAAGGATTTGTTCTATAAAACTTGGATTCAGGCAAAAGGCCACACCCAAGGACCTGGAAGGTCACATGTGGCCTCGATGCCACAGGTTCCCCACCCCTGCTATAGTCCAATCCAAGAAAATGGTGGAAAATGAAGAATTTGCTGACCTGGGAGCCTTCTTTCAATGGAGTCTTTGAGAGGAATTCTTTGTTCTGCCATTCAGCCCTCCAATCAGAGGGGCAGAGGGTACTGAGGGTGTTGATAAGTAAGGTGTGAGTACCAAAGCTGATGCAATCTTGTAGGATAAGTTTCCTGGGGATGAGGTTTTCTGGGGACATGATCATGGTGAAGTCCAGTCCAAGGAGTGCAGCTGGTGGGAGAGGAAGGAACAGGGCCATAAAGAGCTGAACCCATAACTAGCAGCCTAGGATGTAGCTAATGGAGAAAGGGAAGGTAGAACTGAGCTGTAGCAGAGAAGGGACATATGAAAGAGACCCATAGGCTTACTAGGCATCTCAGAGCAGAAGATTGAAACTGATGCCACTCACTCAAGGACTATGGGAATTCCTGAAAAAACTCTGCTCTTTCCCTAGACTTCCCCTCTGATGCCCGTCTATCCATAGAAACTATAAAATAATCTGCTCTTTCACTAGATTGTAAGCTCCTTGAGGGCAGGAACTATCTTTTGCTTAGTATCTCTAATGCTTAGTATTTTTGCATCTCTAATGCTTAGTAAAGTGTCTGGCACATAGTAGGTGTTTAATGAGTGTTTGAGTACTCAAATTTTTCAAGTAATTTGAGTTTTTCCTCAACCAGAAAGAGTTCAGGGATTAACTAGGGAAAGATATAAATACACATTTAGGCAGGGAGCCCAACCTCTGCCTGAATGGTAGAAATTTTCCTAACTGGGGGCTCAGAGTAGTTGTAATTAAACATAACTTTTCATCTAAATTAAAAATCCCTAAAACCATCAAGAAGGGGACGGCATGGACCTTAGGGACTATTATATTGCTGCTAGGCTTAAAATGGGCTAATTATTAAGCACTTATTAGATGCCATGTCCTCTTCTGGGGACTGGGGGTACAAATACAAAAGCGAAAGATTCCCTGCCTTCAGAGAACTTATCTTCTTTCTAATAGGTGAATATAACATATCTAGGGAAAGATGAACAGAGAAAGGAGCTCTAGTCTGGGGGACATCACAGGGATTGAAGGTGGAGCCAATGTGTCCTTTCCAGGAGTAATGGCACAATTGTTTTGATTACTGTTCCTAGAGAGTTCATTGACCAATTACAGTAGCTAAGCCCGACATTCGAATGCCAAAGCTTAGTGAATTATAAAGAGTTACAGAAATGTGAGTTTATTATGATTAACAATATTGTGATGGATGTGTGATCTTCTTATAAATGTGGGTACTCCCTCTCTTCCACATCTTACTAATAATAGTAGCATCAACTAAGAGTCATTGTTGTTAGCAAATATTATGAATAATTTGCATTATTCATAATACTACTAGTAATGATCACGTGAGGAATTAAAGATAATACTCAAATCTCAGCTAAAGTCTTACCTTCAAAAAGTCTTTTCCAGTCCCCCTTAATCTTAGTCCTTCCCTATGAGACTATCCTCAATTTATACTGCAGATATCTTATTTATACATAGTTATTTGCATGTTGCCTCCACCATTAGACTGAGAGCAGGGATTTGTTTTTTGTCTTCTTTTGTATCCTCAGGACTTAGTATCATGCCTGTCACATAGTACACTCTTAATAAATGCTCATTAATTGGCTGATAATAAACCACATACACAGAATATTAATAAAAACATTTATAAATGAGTGAAAATCCTTTGTTAAGCACTTGTCACATGCCAAGTATTGTACTAAGTGTAAGGGATTTTTTTTTAAAGGGGACAGTCCCTGCCCTCAGGGAGATTACATTCTAATAAGGGAAGTGAACACATTTTTTTGGTAATTTCCAATTATCAAATGCTGGGTACAATCCCACCATATAATCTAACTAGGAAAAAGAAAAGAAAAGGCAGAAATTCAAATAATTTGCAAATTATGGTATTGGTAACCAAGGGAAAGAGTTTTTATTCTGGGGAGGTCAAAAGGGTAGAGGGAATATTTTGCACATGATGGCAAACAGATGGGGGATAGACTATAGCTCTCTAATAGATATAATGGATCAAGTAAGCTGATTTGCAAAACAGATCAGTTAGGTTGGGCCCTACAGAGGGAGCTTGAAAAATAAGTAAGTTCACTTCCCCGGAATCTGGGGACATGGATTCTGAAAGACCCAGATGTGGAGATCCAGATTTCAGGTCTGGTGGAGTGGGTCCTGGTCCAAGTAAATCACAAAGCAGGCAGATTGTGACATCATTTCATGGTTAGTTAGCTGTATGGGGTGTGAATCTGAGCCATGGATAGAAATATGCTTATTTGATCTGTGGCTTGTTATTTTAATTTGTTGGTGTGAGGCAAGGGCATATAAACATTTTTTTTTTGTCACTGACTCCTTCAGGAGTATGGTGAAATCTGTAGATTCCTTGGAATAATGTTTTTTAAATAATTGGGGGAAAATGCTAAGCTTCAAGTGAAGATTAGTGAAAATAAAGATATCATTTCTTCCCATTCAAGTTCACAGACACCCTGAAATCTGTCCATGGACCCATT
Organism: Vombatus ursinus; assembly: GCF_900497805.2. Lineage (NCBI taxonomy): Eukaryota > Metazoa > Chordata > Mammalia > Diprotodontia > Vombatidae > Vombatus > Vombatus ursinus. Next base: position 4,683,294 of record NW_020954625.1, on the reverse strand, counting down.
CATGAGAATCTATACATTTTGAGTTAAGAATCCCGGATTATAAGGGTTTGCTCACATTTCTACCAAGGCTTAGAGTTTTACAAAATACTCTGCACTTAACAACCGCACATGGCAGAAAGTATCATGATACCATTTCACAAATGAAGAAAATGAAACTCAGAGAGATAACTAATGACTTGACCAAGGTCATATAGCTATTAAGTATCACAGCCAGAATTCAAACATAGCTCTTCCCACTATACTGAGTGACATAATTTTCATTTCAAATAAATCCATTTAGTTATTAAAGAGATCAAATTCTTCAAGCCATAGCTTGTGCATGAGAATCAAGGGACTGGAATAATTTCCTAGCTACAGAAGACTGCCATCAATAACTCTGAATATCCCAGAATCCCAAGGGCCAGGTAGAAAGCAGGATTCCTAGAGCCCAAAAATGACAGGCAGCATGGAGGGCTACAGATGCATTGCTGTACAAGAATGGGCCCCCACTGTTTGGGAAGAACTAGGGCTGTGCCAATGACTTCCCATCTGGCTGAGCCGCGTCTGGCACTACAACTCTGATGACATGTCCTTTAGAAGGTTCTTAAAGCTCTTCATTGTAACATTCCCTTTTAGCTCTCTCTGTTGTTGAACTTTAGGAATGTTGGATTTTATTACCTCTAAAATAGAAGGGAACTGAGTAAATACTAACTTAATAAATTGAGCAGAAATAAAATTGTAAATATATTTTCTGGTGTAGGGGGAAGAGATCCATATATAAAAAAAAAACAACAACAGGAATCTGGGGTTCAAGACATCAGATTTAGGGCTAGAAGGGACCCTAAAGATTGTCTAGTCCAACCACCTTATTTTACAGAGAAATAAACTAAGGCCTTGGTAGGGGAACTGATTCACCCAAAGTTGTATAGATCATGAGGAGAAGAGGTAAAATTTAATTCCAGGACTTCTGACTCCAAATCTAAAAGTTCTTTCCACTATCCCTCAAGCTCTCCTAAACCCTTCTGTCCTCTCTCTATCACCCCCAACCACTACCATTTACTGTGACTTTGGGAAAATCTCCTCTCAGCCTCATTTGTCCCATGTGTGAAATAGGAATGATAATAGTAATTGCCTAAAGATATCAGCCTGAACCAGATCTCTTGAGGACCCTTTTAGTCCTAAGATCTATGATTATACTGGTATATACCTCGTTGGTAATTTTTTGTTTTCCCATAAGATTAATAGTTGATTTTTAGAAGTCTCAATATAGATACTTTGAAGAATGCGATTATCATTAGAAGAGCATCTCTAATCAATTTTTGCTTTTCTCCATTAAGGGAGAGAGCAAGGTTTTGTGTAGACCAGAGAATACACCACTAAAGACAAGGGTTGTGTTACTGACAGATATACATAATAAAAGTAGGGGTGTAGTTCAGGAGGGGAGGGGGCTTTTCTCTCGTTCTTGCTCAATTTCATTTGCATGAGATTTTAGGAGACAAGTGAGCTTTGTAGTCTCAACATACAAACAGTTCCTTTGAGATCTGGGGGAGCAGTCCTTAATTTAAATTGAAGGGACACAGTATATTCATGAGAAGTAAATGGATGTAACAAGGAATTTCTAACACTAAATCAGAAAGGTGCCTGGGTCTATAGTCTTTGAATCTATAGTAGACACAGACAATCAAAGAAATAGACCTAATATTAGCATTAGAGCACTCTGGCTAGCTTTTGTGGGCTGAGTTTAGCTTGGTGTGGAGACTCATAGATTCATAGCCTCAGCTATGTACTAAACCGTCATTAGTCAGGCTTTAACAGATAGAGGCTTCCTAGTCATTGTACCCCAATAAAGAAGAATCAAAAGCCTGGTAAATAGCTCTTTGAAGAGTTGAACCTAGGAAGAGAGAAATTTAGTGACCACAAGACCCAGTAGAGACAATGTGACAAACAGTGCAAAATGTCAGTCTCCACAGAGACAATGTGACTTTCAACATAGAAAAGATACAATACTCAGCAGAGAGAGGCACAGCTCAGCATTATGACATCATCAAATCATGCAGCCCTATAGCATCAGAGGTGTAAGTTTCCTCAAACTCTGTCCTCTATGTGTATGCCTTCCACATGTGTGCCCTGACCAGGCACTTTCCAGGGAAGAGGAGGGAAAAGAAAGGGCACAGGCATTTATTAGCACCTACTATGTGCCGAGAATTGTGCTAAACATTTTACAAATATTATTTAATTGGATATGCCCCTTAATATTTGTTCCCTGATTACTTGTTCCCTATGAATGGGCCCTTTATACATGATGCCCGATCATGTATATTCTCTGTCTGAGTACCCTCCCTCATTTGTGGTATGGTTTCTTAGAAAATAATACCTCAAGCGTGCATTGGGGATGATATTTTATCACTTTCTTTGCTATGAGATTTCTTTAAATGTCCTTTGTTTTTAAATAGTGTGTCCTCTGGACTGGATATTAAATTGGATGAGAGGTTAGATTAAATGATCTCTGATCTCCCCTTCAAACTTTTAGGATTCTATAAGTTTAAGGTGGAGGAGGCTGATTATAAAGAGCTTTGAAAGTCAAACAGAGGTTTTAATGTTTGTTTGATTCCATAGGTAATAGGGAGCCAGTGACGTTTATTGGGAGTTTGATACAGAACTGAATAAGTTAATTAATTTAGGCAGTATTATCATCTTTTATTATATTGGTTCTACTGATCTCTGGGTAATTAATGTTTCTCTATGAATTAGGGCCTTCCTTTATTTCCACAAAATGTTTTATAATTAGATTCATGTAGTCCTTGGAGAGTCATTAATTTTAATGTTATATTTTATAACAACTTTTAAAGAAATAAATTCTAGGATAGAATTTAGTACCTTTGCTTTAATTCCCTTAATGTTTAATAACTTAAAATCATAGGTTTAGATAATGAAGGGATTTTAGACAATGTGTAGTCCAACCTCCTCTTTTTCCATATAACAGAAACTGAGGCTCAGGGAAGTTAAGGCTCAAGGTGACTCAGGTGATATATAACAAAACTGGAATTTGAGCCCAGATTCTCTGATTCCCAACTCACTGACCTTGCCACTGTACGGTGACACCTCTTTTCCCTGTACAATGACACCTTCCTAACCTTAACAGTATCTGAGGCAAGATTTGAACTCAGGTCATGGGATCATTTGAGATAATAGAATCACAGATCTAAAACTAAAAGGGAACTTAGAAACCCTCTAGTCTAGCCCCTTCATTTTACAGATAAGGAAATTGGGGCTAACAAATGTTTAATGATTTGACCAAGATCACACAGGTAGTGCCAAAGGCAGGATTTGAACACAGGTTCCTTGACACCCAAATCAGTGTTCTTTCTACTGTATGGCACTTTCTTCATAAAGTGAGTGAGTCACTGAGCCAAATTTTGAACTCAAGTCCTCTGACTTCAGAGCTACAATGTAACAAAAACCTTCCTTGAGTGTTTCACACACAGTAGGTACTTAATTATATGATTTTTAGATTCATAGATGAATAAATGAATAAATGAAAGAATGAATGAGGCTTCTCCATGACTCTAGCTAGCCCAGAGAAAAGCAAGCAAAGCAAACCCCAGCAGACTGCCTCCCTGAACCACTTCCCTAGCAAAAAGTCTGCATTTGCTTTCAACCTCCCAATTCTCCAGACTCCTCTTCCTCCTCTTCTATGCATAGCAAAAGAGAAGAACATTTTTTTAACTACTTCTGCTGCCTAGAATATAGCCTTTGATTTTTCTCTCCTAGCTTCTTTTTTAAATTCAAGAAGGATTTTTCCAATTTACTCTTCATTTTCTCTATCTCATCAAATATTAAAGTTATTTATCTGTAGCTAAGATTCACTCATCATTAATAACAATTATTTCTCGCTATAATAATAATTCCATATTCTGAAAGATCTGTGATTTCATTAGGGAAGGCACCTGCTCCAGGGCTGCACATTATAATATCTCTATCCCTTAGAAGATCATTTTGATGAATTATGGTGAAAAAAATGAAATCGCCTGGTGGCAGCCATCACCTACTGGGATGGCATTCACAAAGGGACAATTCCAATGCCTTACCCTGAGGCAACTGGGACAGGACTTTAAGATGGAGAAATAATTATAATTTTTTACACATTGCAAAGATTAATACAATAGCCCTTAGCACAGTGCTTGGCATATAGTTATATACTACAAATATACACATATACTTATATATGCATCTATATGGCATATAGGCACTTAATAAATGTTTACTAATCGACTGACATTGATAGAGTGATTTACAATTTACAAAGCAGTTTCACACAGTTCCAAGTAACAGAATCCTGCTTTAAAATTAGATCCTCTAATAAGCCGGTGACTAATTAGATAAGTAATAGGCCAATGTGCCTGGACCATAGAGTTTGCCAGGGGTGTTGTATGAAATAAAGCTAGAAAGGTAGATGGAAACCAGAATGTGGAGGACTTTCAATGTCAGACTAAGGAATCTGCCTTTTATGCAATAGGCAATGGGAGCATCTGAAGGTTTCTAAGCAAAGGAGAGGGGTGAACCTTAGGAATGTTTTTTTGGCAGCCACGTGGAGGTTCAATGGAAAGAATGAGAACAATTAGGAAGAAAAGGAAGAAGGAAGGAAAAGTGCTTACTGTGTGCCAGGTACTGTACTCTTTACAAATATTATCTCATGTGATCCTCACAACAGCTCTGGGAGGTATCCCATTTTACAGTAGAGGAAACTAAGACACAGATTAACTTGCTTGCTAAGGATCTTAAGCCAAATTTAAATTCAAGTCTTCCTGACTCCAGGCCCAGGGCTCTATCCACTGCATCACCTAGCGCCTTTTAGGTGCATTTAAGAACCCAGGTAAGAGTTTGAACTAGAGTGTTTGTTGGTTGAGTGAGGGGAGAGACAGATAGATATCGTAGAAAAGTCAAATTTTACCTAATGGTTGGATATAGGCGAATGAAAAAAAGAAAAAAGCAGGGGCAGCTAGGTGGTGCAGTGGATAGAGCACCAGCCCTGGAGTCAGGAGGTCCTGAGTTCAAATCCGGCCTCAGACACATAACACTCACTAGCTGTGTGACCCTGGGCAAGTCACTTAACCCCAATTGCCTCACCCCTCCCAAAAAAAAAAGTCAAGAGTCACTGAGTTTCTGAACCTAGGAGGTAGAGAGGAGGATGATGCCCTAATTAGAAACAGGAAATTTTGGGGAGGTACAGGTTTAGGAGGAAGATAAGTACTTTGAACACGTTGAGCTAGCAGTGCCTATGGCATATCCAGAAAGAGATATACCAAAGGCACTAAGTAATGAGAGAATAGAATGCCAGAGAGAGAATGTGTGTGTGTGTGTGTGTGTGTGTGTGTGTGTGTGTCTATTTCAGAGTTAGCTACGCAGACATGATAATTAAACCCATAGGAACTGATGATATCTCCAAGAGGAAAAGTATTGGAAGAAGGGAGAAAGTCTAGGGGAGAGCTCTGGGGAATAACCACTGTAAGGTGAATGGAGAGGGATGCTTAACTAGTAAAGGAGTCTGAGAAGGAACAAGCAGACAGGTAGAAGGAGAACCAGGAAACAGGAATGTCTCAGAAGCCAAAGGAGGAAAGAATGTCCAGGAGGCGGGAGTGGTTAATAACATCAAAACCTGCCAAGAGGTCAACGATGATGAGGATTGGAAGAATTTGTTGCAGTTCGATATTAAGAGATCATTTGTAACCTTGGAGAGAGCATTTTCACCAGGATAGTGGATTAAATTTCAAGAGATTAAATCACAAAAGTAATGATACCCTTTGATCCAACAATTCTACCGATGGGAATATACCTCCCCCCCCAAAAAAAAAAAACTTCTATTGAAAAAAAAGCTATTGACTCAAAGGTGTTTATAATAGCACTATCTGTAATTGCAAAAAATCAGAAAATTGAAAGTGATCTAACTATTCGACAATAAGGCAATGGTTAGATAAATTAGGGTATATTCACATAATAATGACATTATGGGGAATACAAAGAAATATGGAAAGGCCTTTATGAAATACTGCGAAGAGAAATAAACAAAACTGAGCTAACAGAGTATACACTATAACCACTTAAAGAAGAAAAAATGAAGGGAGCAGCTAGGTAGTGCAGTGGATAGAGCACTGACCTTGGAGTCAGGAGGACCTGAGTTCAAATCCAGCCTCAGACACTTGAGAGTTATTAGCTGTGTGACCCCAGACAAGTTACTTAACCCCATTGCCTAGCAAAAAAAAAAAAAAAAAGAATAAAAATAAAGGAAGAATCCTGATGGGGATTCAGAGGGAGGGGACTTTGTGTTGTTGACCTTAAATTTAAATGTAGAGTTATCAAGCAAGTTTCATTAGTTGTATTGATGTTCAATGTTAATTTTTTTAAATAACATTTTATTTTCCTTCAATTACAAGTAAAAACAATTTTTAACATTTCTAAGTTTTGAGTTCCGAATTCTATCCCTCCCTACTGTACCCTACCCTTTCCCTGAGACAGTAACCAATCTGATATAAGTTATACATGTGTAATCATGCAAATCAATGCTAATTTTTATATAACATTGGATTTTTTTTTTAAAGACATTTGTGAGAGGTGAGAAAGTGAAGCTACTTGGCTTCAGGCCAGGTCTTCTGACTCCAGGTTCAAGGCTGTCCCCAGGATACTGTGCTGCTGCTCCACCTGGGCTCCATTTAATAAATGGATGTTGTTTCTACATTATTGTGCCCTTCACCTCCCAAAATTGTGTTCGTGTAACAATCCAATCTGGAAAGGAGAGTGGGGCAGGGGTGGCAATGTAAACAGATGAGGAAAGATAAAAGATGAAGAAAGATAGCTCATGCGGTTGTGCCAGGATAAAGTGAGACAATACTACGGTGCTTTGCAAACCTTGAAGCGCCATCTCAGTGCTACCGATTATCATTTCTTCTAGCGAGCCAGTCATTCTTTATTTTAGCTTTAGAGCTGAGATCTACTCCCCCATCCCCACCCCAATATGCCAAAGGGAATCTAACTACCATGTCCAGATCTGCTGGTCAGCACCACTCAGCAGAGACCAACCGGGCTCTTTTCTCTCCAGAGCAGCCAAAGAAACAAGTTCATATTCAACGTCCCGCCTTTTGGGCTTTTATTTGGACTTTTCCCCTCTCCTTATCCCCACCCTTTACAAGTATGCTGCTATTGTAGCAAGCTCAGAAAAGAACCTTGGCTTTAATCCTTGACTTTGTGGTTATGAAAAATTAATTATTATACTTAGAAGTAATAGTCTCTATTCACAGCACTCGCCCACTGTAACTATAGCATAAATAGGCATGATTACTCCAGCGGCTTGAGAATTGGGCAGTCAATAGTCCATAAATCCTTTTTTCAACACACATGCTATTTCTTTGGAGAAAGAAACAGATTTGTTTTAGATCAGGAAGTCAACTGACAGATGGCTTTTGTCAAAAACACTACAGTCGGGTTAATAAATGATATTGTTCCTGGGGTAGTCTACATGTGTGGATTTGGGAAAATGAATGCCACCTCTCTATGCTGAATAGGTCTAAATTGCAAGATGCAATTTTTGTTTGGGTGCGAGGCCAACAGCAAAAGAGACTTTGGCTGGGCTCACGCAGATGCCTGAACGCAAATTCTCTGGATGCCTGCTGACACATCACATTACTGTTGATGCAGAGATGCCTGCCTGAGGAAAAGCTGGATGATTGTCTAGGGATTCCCATCACCAAATAAAGCTGAATAAAGTACCGAGTGGCTCGTGTTCCCATAGCTTTGTGCTCTATTTCCCTAAAAACTTAATAACAGTATGTGGATGAGTTCCCCCAACCACAATTGTGCATAATTTGATTTGATGATATATTTATCTTAAAACAAAAATCCCTAAATATTATAATACCAGAGGACCTAGAATTGGTTTGTGGTGTGTGTGTGTGTGTGTGTGTGTGTGTGTGTGTGTGTGTGTGTGTGTAGATATTGATAGAGATAGATAATGTATATACTTGTATGTATATACATCAGCTATAATTCACAGTGGTAAGGTTTTTAATTTTAAAATGCCCTTAATTTTTAGCATTGAACTAGATCACAAAAAATTTATATTTGTACTCTGAAAATTATATATGTATATATACATGTGTGTACATGTACATAATCATATTAAATTAATCCCATATATCATGTGTATGTATGCATTATATATAGTATAATATGTAGTATATCTCATATATCATACATATATAAATTAAGGAATATATGATAATATACAGCTGTGTATATATACATTATATTATATATACATAAGCATTATATGTGTGTGCATACATACATATACATTATATTAAACATGACTACACACATACTTTGTGTTTGCATTATTTCATGTATATGTCTATGTCTATGTACATACACCAGCTAATGTGTGTACAAAAATATATTTGTACTCTGAAAACAATTTTGTATGTGTGTATAGACACACACACACACACACACACACACACACACACACACAGAGCCTAACTCTTTATCCCAGATCCAATGGAATAGCCCTTTTCACCTAAAGGGGAAGAGAAGCAAATAAGTATTTATTAAGCACCTACTGTGTACCAGTGCTTTACAAATATTATCTCATTTGATCCTCATAGCAGCCCTGTGAAGTGGGTGCTATTATTATGGTGCTCATTTTACAGTTGTTGAAAGTGACTAGAAGGCAGCTAGGTGGGGCAGTGGATAGAGCTCTGGCCTTGGAGTCAGGAGGACCTGAGTTTCAATTCAGGCTCAGGCACTTGACACTTAATAGCTGTGTGACCCTGGGCAAGTCACTTAGCCTCTCTCAGACTCAGTTTCCTCATCTATAAAATGGAGACCATGATAGCATCCACCTCAGAGGGTTGTTGTAAGGATCAAATGAAATAACATAATATATTGCTCTACAAACCTTAAAGCATTATACAAAGGATGTTATTATTATTAGTTATTATAGAACAAAACATTTTCCAACAAATGAATAGATATAGTAAGATGATTGCTAAGACCCCTTCATTATTTGATCCTATATTCCTTTTGCTGTACGGCTATTACATATACCAATCATAGCCAAGGAAACTAAGAATTCAATCAACAAGTATTTCTTAAGTTTTTCCAATTGCCACACACAGTTCTTGGCTCTGGGGATAAATGAAGCATCTTTGTTGAATACTAACACCTGGGGATTTGGAGAATTGCTATTACAGGCAATGGATCCCAACTAGAGTTTCTCATTCCCCCTTCCACAAATGACTAATAAAATAAGTTATTAATTTAGATCAAATAAGTAAAAGTTTGAGAGATAACATGGCATAGTAGATAGAGAACCTGGCTCTGAGTCAGGCAGATCTGAGTTAGAGATCTGCCACTGATACATGCTGGCTGTGCAGACCTGGGAAATTTACTTTACCTCTCAGTGGCCCTGGGCAATTCTCTGAAACTGTCATTGAAAGATCATAGAAAGATCATGAAAGATAGGGGTTCCCTATATTAATGAAATCACAGGTCTGATCCAATAAATAAGTGAAAATTTACATTTTCCAGGTTCTAAAATGACTAATAGCAACACTTAAGACTGAAATTTTTTCAATAAAAAAGTCATCATATTGGCTCATCCTCTTGATAAGCACTCTGCCATGCAAAGCTACCCTTATCCTTGAGATCAGTGAGAAACAGTCTCATACAGTGGTACATCCTGGATCAATAAATGCAGGTCACTAGGTTATTATTTAGTGTAATATGACTTAGTAGGATCATAGATTGAGAGTTGGAAGGACCCTCAGAGGCCATCCAGTGCAACTCCTTCATTCTGATTTCCTAATAGAATTCACAGAGCTTCAAAAAGTGCTTACCTGATAATCATTGAATAATGGGTCAGTGACTTCCAGCTCATGGTTACAGTGTTGGAAGGGCCCTGCAAAGCCATATGGTCCAACTGGGACCTACACAGGAATCGCGTCAACAATATCTTCAACAAGTGATCATTCAGCCTTTAGGTAAAGATTTCCACTGAATGGAAACCCACAAGTTCCCAAGGTCCCCCATTTCACATTTGAACAGCTCCAATCATTAAGAAGTTTCTCCCTCAAATGAGCAGAACTCTGTCTCTTCAGCATTTCCATTCACTGCTCCTACGTCTGTCCCTTGGGTCATAGCAGATGGACATAATATCCCTTTTGCACATAACAGTCCTCCAAACACCATGGTATCCCCTCTAAAGTTTTTTTGGACTAGGCTACACATTCCAAGTTCCTTCCATTAACACTGAAATGGTTGGATCTTGAGTCCCTTCACTATGCTCCTGGCCCTCCCTTGGACACTTTCCAGATTATTGTTGTCTTTCTTAAATCTGGAAACCAATATTGAATAAAATACAGTAGATGTGGTTGACCAGAGCAGATGACAGTGGGATCATCATGTCCCTCATTCTTAGGCATTATGCCTCTCCTATTGCAACCTAAAATTACATTAGCATTTTCAATAGCATTTTAATATCTCACCATTGACTCATTAAGCTTGCAAGAAACCATTAAAGAAGGACAATACATTCAATGGTTTAGGGCAAATCACAGAGAATTAAATCTATTTATTGTCCCCGCTAGCATGAATTGGGTTTAACAAAAAGACAACAGGTTTTGCTAGCAAAACTTATGAAGCATTTTTTTTAGATGAGATGATTTTGATGGTGGAACATTAGTAAACACTGAACGCTGGCCTGAGCATCAGGAGCTTGAGTTGCTTATAGGCTTGGCTCCATAACTAACGAGTGCCTCCTCCAGTCCAGGCCTGTTTCCTCATCTGTAAAAATCAGTGACTTGGTCATGATGACCTCTAAGACACCTTCTATAACTAATACTTAATGTAAAATTATAGATTTTGTTCCAACATGTATTTTTTTGGTCCCCAGTTTCTCATTTAAGTCAGGATAGAAGAAAAGCAGAGAGGCTAGGAGTCAGGTGGCCTGGGTTCTGACTCTACTATTTACTAAAGTATATGATACAGCCCTTCTGAGCCTCAATTTTGTCACATGTAAAAATGGGAGTAGTTGTGAAAAATCAAATGAGAGCAGTTGAAAAGTGCTGTAGAAATAAGGTGGGTATTTCTTCATTCAAAGATTTGTGAGTTCTTCAGCATGGGTTCTCCCTGCACTTGTGCAGATCAAAATTCTATTGCTCCTTAGTAGAAGGTTTCTGTGGGTTGCTGATGCCCCAAATTCATCACCCTATGACCAATATGAATGAATGAATGGTTGAATGAATGAAAAAAGCATTTTATTAAATACTTACTATATGCCAAGCGCCATGATAAGTCCTGGGGATACAGTTACAAGAAGCTCCTACCCCCAAGGAAATTACATTATAATGGGGAAGACAGCACACATGGGGTGACCAGGGGGGAGCACTTTGGTCTGGAAGTTATAGGGAATGATGAATGACAATATACCCCTTCCAGAAGCAATGTTGGAGTTGATTTGATCATGGATAGGGGTAAGGCATTTGGTTAGAAGGTGGCAGACAGAAAGTAAATGAAGGATGATTGGACCCTGCCTAAAATGGTGGGTGAGGTAGGGCAGTCATGGAGGGGCAGGAAGAGGAACATGAGAAGGCCAAGGTGTAGTACTGAAGAGAAAAGGAATTAAACCTCCAAGGCAAGGTCTCTCCACTCTGACCAGGTTTCCAGACTTAGCTAGTTGGGTCCTTGGGTGACAGCTTTTCCTGCTTGGTCACTTCTGACACTCTACTGATATAGCCTTCAAGAAACCAAGGTCACTCTGGTCATCAGTCCCTTCAAAAGTCATCATCCAGGAGAGTCAACTCCTGTGTAGAAGGGACCAGCCATCCCAACCAAACACCAAACGATTGCCACTCACAGGACAGGCAAGTGAGCCAGGCAGAATAATTGAACCACTCTGACGGAGAGGCAGAAGGCAGCATGTGCCAGGCAAGTCAAACCACCACCACCACCACCATCTTAGCTACCATATCCCCTTAGATCCTGATAGAAACAGCCCAGAACCCTGATCCCAATAGCCTTGGGAATAGCAATGCTTCCAGTCACTGTCTATAGTCTTCATACTGGGAAGCAACACCTGAGGAGATGCAGGCTAGCAAGTGCTCCTTCAGAGACTACAGCCACAGCTACCAAAGACCCAGCAAGGAAAGCTTTTCCCATCAAGGTCCTTGGCCCTGTAGAATGGTTTAACACCAGAAACAGAAATGAGTTTATCAGTGGAAATGGCATTAAAGAAGAGGCATTCCCATGCACCTTGCTGCTGTACCCTAAGGACCATAAGACCTTTCCATCTGACTTGCACCTACAACCTTCTCTATGTGTTGTCTCCCCTGTTAGAATGTGAGCTCCTTGATAGCAGGGACTGTCTGGCTTTTCTATTTGGCTCCCCAGTGCTTTGTACAGAGCAAGCACTTAACGAATGCTTTATTCATCCATCCATCCATCCATCTATCCATCCATTCATTCATTCAACTAAAATGGTCAATGCCATTACCATGCTGTCCAAATTAAAGAGCACAGACTTCTCTTCTATCAGCAACTAATTAACTTTCTTTCAAGGAAGTTACTTTGCAAGGGGGATTGTTTAGGTATTTGTTGGGAAGAATCTAGTGTGTCAAAATAAAATGTGGAAACAATTTTCTTTCAAAGGCAGGTGACAGATTCAAGATGCATAATGAGACACGTTTTCAAACACACCATATGTGGGAGGTTTCTTCTTCGTGATTATAGATTTTTGTTACCCGGGCTGTGCTTTTTTGTTTCTTCTTCTTCTAAAAAGGGGATAGGATAAAGGGGGGTGTGGATAAGGTAACAAAAAGAAAAAGAAAAGAAAGAAAAGAGGGTCATTTCTTACTACAGAGTAAAGAACAGAAGAAAGGCCAGATAGGCAGGATAGCTTTGAAAGACACAGGTTAATCTTATTATATATATAAAAGGGATAGCAAGCTTTATATAATAGAGACCTGCAATTTTGGGTACAATCCTCTTTTTTCTTCAACTATGACTATACAATGCCATTCTCTTTGGTGCCAAAGTTCAGAATAAAAATTTTAAAAAAAATTTTTAAAGAACTTAAGATCACCTCCACATGACAATACAGTGGACTTTTAAAAACAAAGTAAATAATACTACTTAACTACTTCATGATTAGGTTATTCTAAATAATATATTCCATAGCCCAAAGTTGATGCTGTTAGATATCCTTGCTACTAAAAATATCTGTGATATGTACATACATAGTGTGATATAATATATGTAATTATGTGTGTAATGTATGTATGTGTGTAAATATGTAATACAATATATAAATTATGTATATATATTTATATAGTATATATTATAGATAGATAGATAGATAGATAGATAGATAGATAGATAGATAGATAGATAGATAGATAGATAGA
>NW_020954625.1:4662167-4669854 GCF_900497805.2 Vombatus ursinus | reverse complement strand
TAGATAGATAGATAGATAGATAGATAGATAGATAGATAGATAGATAGTGTGTGTGTATATATACAGTAGTCTTAGTATTCTGCATATACCTAAGCCTAGGTTTAGGACAATGTTCTCTGTGTTTTGTCTCCAACTTCTTCAATTTCATTGGTTGAGTTGTCACTGAGTACGCTTGGGATTGAGTCCTCCAAGCCCTGTTACTAAATAAGAAAATTCTTCTTGGTTTCTCTCTCCAAAAAGATTGAAAGGCTGTTTTACCGGGTCAGGGCATGGAGCTAGTTACAGACTTGAAATGGACAGCTCCCCATTACAAAATGATTCCTTCCTGTGGGTGTTGGTTTAGCTGTAAATAAAAAGATGCTCTGGACCAAAGGTCACAGATGATCTATTTGTTTGTTTGCTTGTTTTTTGGCTAGGACATTGTTCAGAAATTGTGCTTCAACCTATTTTTGTTGACTGACAAATAGATATTATGTAGTAACAAGTGTCTATAGGCAAGTATGTAGACTGAGAACATGGAGAGCTCATACCTAAGTCCTGGTTCTACCAGTAATTAAGATCTACGACCCCAGAAAAATCATTCAAATTCTCTGGGCCTCAGTTTGTTTATCTGTAAAATGGAATGAAGGGGCAGTCAGGGAGTGTTTTATAAGATTACTGTTCCCAAGTTAATATTCCTTGAAATATATTTACCTAATATATAAATGTTGACCAGAGTGAGGGTGATGGAAACAGTCTCAGATAAAAGAGGTAGAGAGAGGCCATGGATATTTTGGAATAAAACAGAGAAAATTGAATCTATTTTATAATATCTATGGGAAGGGGTGTGTGTGTGTGTGTGTGTGTGTGTGTGTGTGTGTGTGTACAATTTCATGTTTACTACCTTAGAGGAGTAAATACCACACTACTAAAGTCCTACTTTAATGCCTCTCAGAGGCAGAGAACAACTGTTAATAGACCCAATCCTACCTACAATGCTGGAAAGGCCTGAAATATGATGGTGGCATACCACTGTGGTGTCAAACTCAAATCAAAAGAGGGGCCACTAAATTATACTTAAGGATACCTGTGGGAGCATACAGACTTAAAAAACCACATATGAACATTATCTGTTTTGCACTGTATTTTTATTTATTTTGTTAAATATTTCCCAATCACATTTTGCTCTGGTTCAAGACAGCACGTTTGACACCTTTGGTATACCATATGTCCATCATCCAAAAACCAGACTAGCTAAGTTCAGAGAGGTTCATCACCAACTTGGCCACAATCAAGCAATCAGTCTTTACCAAGTTCCTACCATGAACCAAGCACTATGCCAAGCATAAGGGATACAAAGAGAGGCAAAAGACAGTCCCTGTTCTCAAGGAGCTCACAGCCTAACAGGAGAGAAAATAAGCAAACAACTACGTATAAACATGCTATGTACAGGATAAATAGGAAATAATTTAAAAAGGAAGGCTTCCTGGAGAAGGTGAGATTTTAGTTGGGATGTGAAGGAAGCCTGCAAAGTCAGTAGGCAGATGAATTCTTTGGACCACAGCAGCTCACAGAGGCAGAGAGGAATCTGTCTGCATCAGCAGGGGAAGTGCCCTGACCTAAATATTAAAATTAATATCTACACCATGGACATTTTCTCAGAAAACCTCCTATTTACATGGCACTTGGTTTAGGAAACAGTGTATTAAATTATTTCTAAGGGCTTTTCCAACTCAAATCCTGCCATTTGGGGTTACTACCTGTGTAGCTTTGGACTGGTCACTTCTCCTCTGGCCTTAGCTATCTCCTCTGTCAAATGAGGAGCTTGGACCAGATGACCTCAAAGGCCCCTTCCAGCTTTCAATCTATGAGCCTATGATCCCATGAACTTTCACATACCATGAGTGTACACACCCAAGTCTATGAGCCAAGACCCTATCTGCAAGACTGAGTAGAACAATCGATTTGACAAGGGAGAGATTTAACTAATATCTTTCTTAGACTGAGTCTCACTATAGTTACTAAAAGATGGTATTAAAATGGTGCAAAAAGAAAAAGCATACAAAGTGTCAAAATATTATCACACAACAAGTTACATCAAGGCTTCTAAAGGATGCCTTCCCCAAATCTTTTTAATGCCAGTGCCTGCCTTCTGTTCACTAGCTCCTATTGGTCCTATATATAGCTTTGTATATACTTGTTTGTTTGTATATACTCCCCATTAGATTGTAAGCTCCTTGAGGGCAAGGGCTGTCATTTGCTTCTTTTTGTAACCGCAGCACTTAGCACAGTGCCTGGTGCATACTAGATGTCTAATAAATGTTTATTGATTTATTGATTAATTGAAGACTGAATTTCAAATGAAAGGTTATGTAAATTTTGAGAAATTGTTTCAGAATGTCAATCTATTTTACATTGTCTATTAAATTTTATTCTTTATTTCACTCAATTTAGTTGGTTAGGTCAATGAGTTAGGATACTACTTCCCCCCTCCTCCCCTGCCCTGCCCAGAAGCCTATTAGGAACCCCTAAATAGAGCTACCCTAAGGGTTAGCAGGGAGGTTCTTACAACTAAAGGGCAGCCTGGAATCTAATAACAAAGGGGAGATGATTCCAAAAGCCTAGACCACTAGGAGATGCTGTGGCAAGGGGGTGGGAGGGTGCAACTGAAAGTTGTTCTATGCAGTCCTTGCATAGGTAAAGGATTTAACCTGTTTGAATTTCAGAATAGAAGACAAATTTTCCAAAATAAGGGATGGTGAGTTATCTTGAGATAGAAGAGGTGAACAACTTAGCCATCCCTGCCTGCTGAGGTCCCCATGAGTCAGAAACATCAGGTCCCTAAGAACATAAGAATTCAGATGAGATATAAGTACTCCCACCCTGATGAAATCAAAGGCTTAGACCAAAGAGGAAGGGGAATGGAAGACACAAATTTAAAGTGGCTTTACCATACCTGATGTTATTGTTTGTTATTTTTTTTTCTCATAACAGTAGTATGCCACACTGAGAACTAACATTGGCAGAGATGCCATAGCATGCAATGGCATGGTGCCATGCAACCTCCAAGGCCAACCTTGGAAGCAGAAAGTCCCACACTCAAGTCCTGCTTCTGACACATACCAGTTACATGGCCATAGGCATTGTGTGTGCCAGACAAGTCTCTAAGCATTATGGGAAAGCTGCAGATCTGTGTTAGTAGGGAGCAGTGACTTGGAACAAAATTCAGTTTGCTCACCTTAAAATGCATTTGTTGACTTTCTACCTAGCTTGTAAGACCTCCTTTCTTGTCTCCAGATGCAGTTCTGCCTTCCTTTAAACTTGCCACTTCAAAGTTCACCATGGATGGTGATATTGCTGCCTGTCATTGTTGACAATGGTAATGGAGTGTGCAAAGCTGGCTTTCAGGAGACCATGCCCTTTGGACTGTCTTTCCTTTTATTGTCGGGAGTCCCAGACACCAAGGTGTGATGGGGGTATCCAGAAGAACTGCCGTGTGGAGGATGAGGCCCAGAGCAAGAGAGGTATTCTGACCTCGAACTACCCCCAATGAACGTGGTGTTTTCACAAGATAGACAACACAGAGGTCTGGCACCATACTTTCTACGGTGAGCTCCATGTGGCTCCTGTGATCTCCCTTTGTTACTCACAGATGCTCCCTTGAATTCCAAAGCAAGCGGAGAAAAGAAAACATTAATCGTGTCCTGGGATTTCAACACCCCAACCATGTATGTTATCATCTAGACTTTGTGTGCCTCTGATCATAGCACTTGTACTGTGATGGACTCCAGTGATGGTATGAACCACACTGCACCCAACTATGAAGGTTATGACTCTTCCTCTGCCATCCTTTATTATCTGGATCTAGCTGGCTATGACATGACAGAGGTCATACCTCCTGAAGATGCCAATGGACAGAGGCACCACTTCATCCTCCAAGCTGAGAGAGAGAGAGAGAGAGAGAGAGAGAGAGAGAGAGAGAGAGAGAGACTATGCGATATCAAATAAAAGCTATTTACCTCACACTGCTTTTGAGCCTAAATGGCCCCTGCAATGTCTGGCTCTTCTCTGGAAAAGCTCTGCAAGCTTCTTGATGGTCACATTTTCTGTACTGGCAGTGAATGGTTCCAGCACCTAGACACTCTTTTCCAACTATGGGATTCTATGGTGTCCATAAAATCCCCTTCTACTCAATTGTGAAGTGTGATATTGACATCCATAAGGATTTGCATTCTGATTTGTCCGGTGGTACCACCATGTATCAAAGTTGCAGAATGCAGGAGATTAGAGCCCTAGCACAAAGTCAAGATCATTGATTGCCCCTACATGAGAACAAGTCCTCTGTCTGGGCCAGAGGTTCTGTCCTGGCCTCTCTGTTCATCTTCCAGCAGATGTGGAGGAGCAAGCAGGAATATGGGGAATCTGGGCTCTCCATAGTCCACCAAACGCTTTTAAATGGACTTTTTTTTAGTCAAAGGATACGACATGATAATTACTCAAAATAAGATTGCCATGGTTTTGTGTGTGCTTAACTCAAGGGTCAAAAACTGGAATGGTAAAAGTGATGAGCAGGTTAAATACCCAGAGTTCTTCAGTGTATCTTCAGGACTCTGTCCATTTTTAAGTTATTTATTGTCATTTTCTATATGTCATTTCATGTGTGTATGTATACATATATGTGTGTATATGTGTATATACATATACAATTGAATATGTAGTGTATATGTAAGTCATTTATTGTATAATGTCATTTATTGTGTGTGTATATATATATACATATATACAATTGTATATTGTGTGTATGTGTATAATAGTCATTGATTATATAATGCATTAGTTCAGAGAGTTACTTGCCTCCATGAAGCCTGCCCTGCTCTAAAAAGGGGAAGAAGGTAGTAGGATTGCTCACATGTAAATCTTACAATTATCTAAAAAACCAAAAATATTTTATCTCATTCACCTTAAATTTTTTTCTCTTAAAAAAATTGTCAGAACCATAATGGCCTCCTCCTCTCTCTCCCTGCCCCCCAACATGGATGTGAATGAAGTCTTTTTATAATCTCAGCAGGAGTTCAATGAAACTGGTACCAGTGCATGGGGGAGGGAAGGAGCTTTACCTGTACACTGATTTGAGACCAGTTCAAATAAAAATGCAGATGTTACAGGAAAAAAATGTATCTACTTATTATGGTTCAGGGTAATAAAACTATAAAAATGCCCACTTAAGATTAGTGTTACAGTTTTACATATATAGATATATACATTTATATATGTGTGTGTGTGTGTGCGCAATAGATGATAGGTGTGTGTATATACATATGTGTATATTTGTATACCATGTGGAAACATAAATACATCTATATGAGCTATTTACACAGTAAAAAGAGTGTTGGCCTCAGAACCAGGAGGATCTGAGTTCAAATTCCACCTCTGACATGATGGCTATGTAACCCCTGGGAAAATTACAATTTCTTCACGCTCTAGGCATCTCTCTAACATTTTAAATTGCAGAAAAGGTTCCAGTTTGGGTCAGCGGAGGACATTTCCTCAAATTTCCTCATTTTGAAGTTATCGATGAAATCACAGGTCTAGTCTATAAGCTATGTTAGTATATGGAGTGGTTTACAT
This sequence comes from Vombatus ursinus, assembly GCF_900497805.2. NCBI lineage: Eukaryota > Metazoa > Chordata > Mammalia > Diprotodontia > Vombatidae > Vombatus > Vombatus ursinus. The sequence goes on along the minus strand of NW_020954625.1, from coordinate 4,664,247 downwards.
ATTTATATATGCTTACATATGTGTATAAAGCATGTATTTATATCAGTTATTCCTAAAATATCACATTATCTTACTGTTTTTAAACCTATGTTGGTTTACAACAGTTCAGCAAGGATTCAAGTGGATACACCTCAATTCTTTTAACTCTGGTCTTCCCTTGCTAGGGTTATATGCAAACACTGGATATCTGTGCCCCGATGCAATTCTATGAAACATCATCATATTCCAGGGATCATTTCCTCTCGCTGCTTCTTAAGATTCTCCTGGGAATTGTAGGATGAAAGTCAACCCAGCTTTTCTGACTAAATAAAGATTAGGAAGTTGGGCTAAGTAATCTCCAAGGTACCTTCCAGCTTTAAATGGTCCTATTACAGATTCTATCAAAGATCAAAGGTTAGTTTGTGACCCATGACTTAATCCTGCCTTAGTCTAATTTACAGCTTAGTAAATACACATATCCATCCCTGTATTTTGGGAAAATATAGCAATTCTGTCTTTAGAATGAGAAATTAACAGAGAGACAGAGAGACAGAAGATAAACAGATATAAACATACACAGATACAGAAGATGAAGTGATAGAAACATACAGAAAGAGATTTATATATGAATATGTTGTCTCCCCAGATAGATTGTTATCACCTTGATGACAAAGACTTTTATTTTGGTCATTTTATTCCCAGAATGTAGCATACTCTGAGTTTACAGTGGTTGCTCATACCTGGCACATTAGGCATTTAATACATACTTGTAGATTATACTTTGCTTATCATGTGACAAGCACTATGCTAAGTCTGGGGGTATAAAGAAAGACAACGAACAGTCTGCCCTCAGAAAGTTTACACTCTAATGGGAGAGACAACTTGTAAATTATGACTGGGTGCATACAAGACATATACAGAGTGGATAGAAGGCAATCTGGGAGGGAAAGGCCTCCTGCAGAAATTGAGATTTGAGCTGAATCTTGAAAGAAGTGTGGGAGATGAAAAGGCAGAGGGAAGGGGGGCAGAACATCTCTGGCATGGAAGACAACCACAGAGATGGAGGCTCATGTTGGAGGAACTCCAAGTCAATGTTGCTGGATCAGAAAGTATATGGATAGGAGTAAATCTTTAGAGGACTGGAAAAGTAGGAAGGGGCTAGGTTGTGAAGAGCTTTAAATGCTAACTAAAGGATTTTACATTTTATCCTGGAGGTAATAGAGAACCCCTGGATTGGGGAGAGGGGGAGGACGTTGGCACAAAGTCAGACCTAGAATTTAGTAAATGAGTAGAGAATGAATTAGAGAGGGGGGAGGCAGGAGGATAAAACTGAGGTTAAGAACTTGGGGGCTGGTTACCCTTGGCAATAATAGGTAAAATTTAGAGGAAGATAGAGTTTGAAGGAGGAGGATACTAAGTTCTGTTTGGGGTGCGTTGAGTTTGAGACACCCATGGAATATCCAATTCAAGATGCCCAAAAGGAGCATTTATGACAGTAGATCAGGAGACAGTCTGGGACCGGATATATATAGATCTACAAAGAGATGATTATTGCACCCATGTGAACTGATGAGATCACCAAGGGAGACAGTATAGAGGGAAAAGAGGTCATGGGGGAGAGGCATGATTAGAGGGCAGGATGTGAAGAGGCAACAAAGGAAACTGAGAACTAGCAGTTTGGAGGGGTGGGAGAGGGACCAGGACACAGCAGGGCCGTGAAAACCTAGAGAGCAGAGAGTACGCAGGAGGGAAAGTGATTAACTACATCCGATGCTGCAGAGAGGCCAAGGGCACCAGCATTGAGAAGGAACCCTCAGGTCTGGTAACGAAAGGCTCATTGGGAATGTATCATGCACACGATGTCTTCATACATCCAATGTAATCTCCTTGAAGGCGGGACTGTTTGATTTTTGTCTTTGTGATTCCGGTGCCTAAACAGTTCCATGCACGTAGTGGACTTTAAGAAATGCCTGATTGATACACAGTTAGAGAGATGGAGGGGTAAATAGAAAGACATAAGGGAGAGACAGAGAGAAAGAGGACAGAGAGGAGGGAAGGAGGGAGGGGGAGAGAGAGAGAGGGAGAGAGAGAGAGAGAGAGA
>NW_020954625.1:4614257-4662157 GCF_900497805.2 Vombatus ursinus | reverse complement strand
GAGAGAGAGAGAGAGAGAGAGAGAGAGAGAGAGAGAGAGAGAGAGATGTAAATAAATGGACATAGATTGATAGGCACAAAGATAGATAGTGATAGAGACAGACAGATGGTAGACAAAAATAGATAGATATAGATTATATAGAGACAGAGGGACTGATGTCGAGGCAGGTAAATGATAGACAGATGATGAAGACAGAGAAATAAACAGATCGTTGATATATAGGAATAGACAGAAATCGATGGGGCCACCTAGACGGAGAGACAGCGGCACAATGAAGGGACAGATAGGTGGGCGAGTGGCAGGTAAAGGACAGCGAGAGCGCCCCTGCTCAGCGTCCCCGGAGGACAATGGTCCAGCCCCCCCCAACACACACACACACACACACACACACACACACACACACACACTCCACCACCCCCCTAGGCTGGGTGACCGCGATGCGATGGCGGGGTGGCGGCTCGGGCTGCGGGGGTGACGAAGCTGCAGCGACTCCTCCTAGAGGTGGTTAAGAGGAGGAGGAGGAGGCAGAGGACCAGGAGTAGGAGCAGGAGCGGGAGCGGGAGCTGGAGCAGGAGGGAGCGGGTTTCTCCTTCTCCTTCTCCGCCTCCGCCTCCTCCGCCTCCCCGCCCCCCGTTAGTTAGGATCCCGGCCTGGTGAGCAGAGCCGCCGCCGCCGCTGCCGCCGCCCGCCCGCCATTGGCACACACACACGCGCGCACACACACGCACACGCACACACACTCACACGCACACACACGCGCGCACTCACACACACACACACACACACACACACACACACACACAGACGCGCGCATCCTTCGCCAACAAGAAAGAAAGGAGCGGAGCCGAGGAGCGCAGGACCGGGGCGCAGGACGGCGCTGGCCTTGGCCGCTGGCCCGCCCGCAGCCGGACGCGCGGACGGACTGAGAAGCTCAGCGGGACCCAGCCGCCCGAGCCCGAGGAGGAGGCGGCGGGGCGCAGGTGAGAGCCTCCCCAGGGTGCTGCGAGGAGCCGGGGTCCCCTCGGGCAGCTCTCGCCCCCGCCTCTTACCTGTGGCCAGGGCTGGGGGTGGGGGGTAGAGGGGGCCAGACAGGGCTGGGGCGGGGGGGGGGGGGGGGGGGGGGGGGGGGGGGGGCGGGGGCCGGGGGGGGGGCGGGTGGCGGCGGCGCTGGCGCGGAGCGGAGTCGGGGCGCTAGGATGGAGACGCCCGAGGTGGGGGAGGGGAGAAGGGCGAGGGCTGGGGGGAGGGCGCCCCCCGCCCGGCCTGGCTGCGGCCCTGGCTCGAGTGGGCCCGCGGGATTGTCTGCGGAGCGGGCCAGGGCAGAATGCCGGACGCTGGGGGACGGGCTTGCAGCTGGAGGGGACCGGTGTGCCGGGCCCCAGGTGGACGGAGTAGGGGAGGAAGGGGAGGCACGGTCGTTCGGGTGACAGTACTTGGTGAACGCTAGAAGCGGGAGCCCGTCCTCGCCGCCCGCGGGGCCAGGCCGAAGAAAGGGGGCTCCCGGGCCTCGAGGCTGACAATGGGGGGCTCCGGAGGCAGCGGTGATGGATGCGCCGGCTGCGGTGGCGGCGGCGGTGCGGAGGCGGGCCGGGGCCGGGCGAGCCGGGGGGCCGGTACCGGCTGCGGGGGAGGGGCTCCGACCTCCCCTCCGGGTTCCCTTTCCGGGGCGGCTCGGGTTCCCTGTGCTTGGAAATGGCGGGCCCTGCCGGGGGGCCAAGGCTAACCTTTTGCGCGGGAAAAGGAGAAGGAGGAGGGGGGGACATGGGAAAGGAGGAGGCGCCCGGCGAACTAGAACCCCCCCCGGCCTCCCGCTGAGACCCCAAATTACTAGGGGAGGGGACATGGGTGAGAGAAGGGGAGGCGCCTCGCAAGCGCGCGGACCCCGATGTTCCATACGTTAGCGCTGCCCCCCCCCCCCCCGGCCCCCCCCGGGGGCCCCGGGGGCGGGGGCGGGGGGGGGGGGGAGTACAGGAGGAGGAGGCGCCCAACGAGCGCGAACCCCGGCTTTCCATCAGCTAGCCACCCCACCCCCAACCCGGCCACCCGCTGAGCCCCAGACTACTGGGGGCGGGGTGGGGGAGGGGAAGCATCTGGCGAGTGCGCGGACCCCTGAGTTCCATATGCGCCCCCTCCCCAGGCTGGCCACCCAAATAGGACTCAGAGTTGTGCGAAGGGGGAGAAAGAGGTCGTCCTGACCTGCGGACTCCGCCACACGGTAGCATTGCTCAGGGCCTGCCAGACCTCATTCTGTGCTAGCCTTCCAAGCCGTGCCCCCTCACCAGCCTGGTGAAGGCGGCACTGGATCTGTAGTCAGGCAGATGTGGTTTCAAATCTCAATTATACCACTGAACTCTCCAAGTGACCGCGAGCAAGTCACTTTTCCTCTCCTGTACTTAAATTTCCCAATTGGTCAAATGGCGGGATTGGACTGGAAGCTCCCTGAGGTCCCTTCCAGAGCTGACATTCTAAAATACCACAGTAGAACACACTTACTTGTGTACATATTGTGCCCCACCCTTCCCCCCGAGTAAGCTAGGGGGACTGATGCCTTTTTTGGTTGTCGCGGCCCCAGGCCTAGCATAGTGCCCAGCTTTAATAAGTTCTTATTAAGTGTTTATTGAATTGAATCCCCTACGTTGTGGCACACCACTTGCCTTTCTTGCCTTTAATCAATTCCTTCCCCTCAGGATAGAAACTCACAGATTATTAATACCCCAAGAGATCTCTGGAATTGTAGGATTTCAAAACTGGAAAGGACGTTAGAGGTCGCCTCGTTCCATCCCCTCACCGTTACAGTACTGCTAGAGGTAAAAGGGTACCATGGAAAGAGCTCTGGCTTTGGCGTCAGAAAAACTGCCTTTGAATCCCTCCCGGCTAGGCTGCTTCCTATCTGTCCGACCTTGGGCAAATTGTTTCCCCTCTATGGAACTGCGGTGTTCATCTAAATATGATGAGGCCGGGCTACAAGACCTCCGAAGTCTAGAGCTCTGATCCTGTGAACTCGTATTGTCCAAGATCTTGCCCAGCTCTGCCTCGAACAGGGAGAAGAAAAGGTCCTGGATTTGGAAGTAATATCTAGGATCAGAACTAGCTGTGGTCAAGGGGGCACAGAGAACCACTGGTATGATCTTGAGCAAGTCATTTCCCCTCTGCACCTCAGTTTCTTTCCTTTTAAAATCTGGGGGTTAACTAGAGGCTTCTTGCTGCTCTAAGATTCCAAGAGCCTATGGGTTATGCTTACTGGCAATGATTTCAGTCAGGTGGAGTGTGGAGGGGCTCCTTTCAATCAGCAACTGCTGGGACTTCATGGGGATCACAAACCATGATGCAGAATGGATGGGGGTAGATTGGGAGTTCAGTCTGGAGAGCCACAGAAATTGTGAAGTGGGCAGAAGTTGAAATGCAACCAAGATTAGAAAAATTCAAAACATGCTTCTAGTTCTAAGGTCCAAATGCCTTTTTGGCAATACGCTTCATATTAAACTCAAGCAAATAGCTTAAGTTCTCTCAGCCTTACTTTCCCCATCTATAAAATGAAGCAATAGTATTACTATTAACCCCTCCCAGGGTCCTGCGAAGGGAGGGCTTTGTAAATGTTTAATAATTTCAGAAATATGTTATCTGTCTTCATGGTTTCTTGCCTCTCAGACTATAAAAAAAAAAAGAAACAAACTTGGGGGGGGGGTTTAGAATGAATCCTGGAATATTAAAGCTGGTATAGAGACTTTTTTTTAATGAGATGCAAATAAACTAACCTATGTAATTCTCATTATATAATTTTTGCTGAAATTGGCCCATCCCCTTTGTTTAAAAGAAAAAGCTTCTTTTGTATTGCAAAATGAATTTTCTGGCTTTCTAGATTTGCAAACCTGCTTTTCAATTTAGGAATACTCTTGGAGTCTAAGATTAGATTCAAATGAGAAAACTGTTTAAACTGAAACTATCACCTTGGAAGTTTACCTTAAATCAGGCTCCTAATCACTTGATAGCATCTCTTTCATTATCCAGATTTCTTCTTTCTACGCCTAACAAACTTTCTGTAGCTCCCCTGTCCTTCATCACTTCACCTGAATTCATTGAAACAACACTTTCACAACTGTTAATGGTTTTATACCTACATATTTCAAAAGCTCCTTAATTCCATTATGGTCTAAGAAATATGATCTTAGCATTCAGCTACCCAATCAAATTTCTTGGATTTACAAGGATTTTTATTTATTATTTTTTTTAGCTTTTCACAGTGGGCAAGAACCCTTTCATTTTCTAGAACAGCTATGTCTGTTTTCACTGTCTCCTGCTAGCAAAGGATGTGAGTTAGTCCAATCTTAAGGAATTTTAACACAAATGAAATATGACGCGGGTCATGCAGAGAATACAACAGCACTTAAAACTGCAAAAACTTCTGATAGTTTTTTCCCCTTGTGTCCCAAGGATGTTTGAAATTCTCCACCTTTTTACTGGAGTAAAATCTTGAACAAAGTGGTGACCATTCCTGAGTGGGTTCAGTGATTTATTCTAGGCCAATGAGAAAGCCAACTTTTGCCCACAAGATCAAATTCAGCCAATCTCTGGTGCTTCTCTGCAAAGACTGAAGAAAAACAATTGGCTGTGTGTGCTTGTCCACCATGATAATCTCCAGAAGACTGTTTGAAAAACATTGTTTTAAAGAATAATTTCAGGACTAAGAAAGATTCAGTCTCAATAAGTGTCTTGGAAAATTAGATATTGTCAATAGGAGCTAGGAATGAGGAAAATCCCTAAATAAATCTGCAGTTGAGCAAAAACTCAGTGGTGCCTCTTCCACACTGTATAGAGAGCACTGGACCTAGATTCAAGAAGAACTGAGTTCAAACCCAATCTCAGACACTTAATAGCTGTGTGACCCTGGCTAAGTCACTTAACCTCTGTTTTTCTCAATTTCCTCATCCATAAAATGAGGATAATAGCACTTACATCACAGGATAGTTGCGAGGGTAAAATAGGGTAATATTTGTAAAGCATTCTGCAAGCCATAAACTCTATATAAATGCTAGATTTTGTTCCCTTTTAAAACCAATTCTGTTTAGATCTGTTTAGATCTGTTTAACGGTTTAGTTAAAAAGATGAGATGATGGACCAGGAATTCATCCATGTGTATGACTATGAATGTCTGGTTAAATTGGAGGGAAATATAGAAGATGATAAGTTATAAGAGAGGGGTTGGAAGGATATTAATGAAGCAAGGGTCTTAATGAAAATTGTATCCAGAAGTGAGAACACTGCATTGTAACAACTTGGGGGAAAGAATCAGGGCCTTTATTGGATGTACAAACAGGAATATACAATTTGGTACTGAGAGGTAAAAGACCTTGCATAAGGCTTTCTAAACCTTGAAGGTGAAAAAATGATCCTGAAGCCAAATATACCTTTTGAGCAGAACTATAAGACTTGATGATTTCATTCATTTGTACATTCAAAAAATATTTATTGAATACCTCCTGTATACAAGGCACTGTAGAGAAAATAAGAGTGGATATTGCTCAGAATCGGATATGGATCTCAAATTAAAATAACTCTTCGACCTCCTGCTCCTGAAAGGGATTGCTTCTGTCTCAGTCTAGCCAATATAGGTTTATACAAGGATAGCCTTACACAGAAGTGTGCTGAGGCCAACTCCTAATGAGACCTGGTTGTTTAATTTTCAGTGTGAGCACTTACACCTTGGAAATCGTCAAAGGATACAAATCAATGCTGGACTGATTGTTTTGCTGATTGCCTTGACTTAAGAAAGTGATGGAGACAAAGTGGATAATGAAAATTAAAGTACAAGGATGTGTATAAATTCCTTTCCTTCTCCAGCCGGTTGTTAAACATTTACCAACAGGACCCTGGGCTTGGATATGTCTTCTTTGGTGCAAAGTGGGACAACTTATATGGAGTCTAGAGCAGACATTCTTTACTTAGAGTCCACATGGATAGATTTCAGAGTGTCCATGGACCTGGATGGGAAAAAACAATGACTTTTTTTTTCAATATAATTGATTTCCTGTGTAATTCTGTGTATTTTTTACACATTTAAAAACATGATCCTGAAAAGAGTTTCACAGGCTTCTCCCAACTGCCAAAGGGGTCCATGACACCAAAAAGATCAAGAACTTCGACTCTAAGGTTCCCATAGGTTTCTACTCCTCTAGGCTCAATGATAGAATTGATGACAAGTATAAAGGAAGAATTGATCTAGTGTTTGGACTTAAACTATTTTATGATTATAAACAGTGTTAAGGCAGAAACAAAACTTCAGCATCCTCTACTAAAAGTTGTCAAGTAGTTCTGCAAAAAACATAGATGAAATGATGTTAAGGAAGATCATACCATAGACAAACAGACAACTAGATAAATAAAATACCATAGGTTTTCATGAATTTCTGTTGAGGTCTGGTTATAATATAATTGTTTTTATTTTTAATCTTATTTTTATTGATATCTTTTCTTATATCACCTTCATGTTTAATATATCCCTCACCATCACCCCTTCCACCTACCTAGTGAGACATCCCTTGGAATGAAAATTAGAAGAAAGAAAAAAAAAAGAAATAGTTTTGCAAAACCAGCCCATCAGGCAAGCTTAGCAGTATTTGCAGTATTCCACACCTATACTCTCCCAACTCCACAAAGAGTGGAGAAAGCTGTATTTTTTTTCAATTACTCACCAAGGCCCAGATTGGTAATTAGAATGATACAGTGTTCAGTTTCATTTTGTTATTTCCATTTACATTGTAATAAGGTATCTCATTTTTCTGGCTCTGCTTACTACATTCCACATCAGTTCATGTTAAGTCTTTCTATGTTTCTCTCAATTCTTCAAATTTGTTCCTATGGTAATTTACTGCATTTATATGTTGTAGCTTTTTTAATCCCTGGGTTCTGGGATAATTTTTTTCTACCATTTACCTCTCTGGAAGCCTGGACAAGCCTCTGGACCAATTCTCTAAATAATGGTTTTTAAATGCATAAAATAAAGCACGTAGGATTACAAAGGAAGCCAATTATATTGAAATATAGTTAATAAAATATTTTTAAAAGTAAGTTCTTAGGCCACAGATTAAGAACTCCTGGTTTAGCAATTTCCCAAATTATGGGCATTTACTCTATTTCTCAATCTTTGCTACCACAGGGAAAAAAATGCTGCTATGAATATTTTGGTGTGTGTGGGACCCTTTCCTTCTATCTAACCTTGGGTGTATACCTAGATGGAATCACAGAACCAAAAGACATCAATGTTTTAGTCCCTCTTTTTTAATCACAGTTCCAAATTGTTTTCCAGAATGGTTAGAATAATTTATAGCTCCAACCATCAATACAGGATTAATTATTATTAATTTACTTGTTTCCCCTTTGTCACTCCAACATTGACTACTGCCAACTTTGCCCATCTCCTGTGTGAGGTGAAACCTCAGAGTTATTTTGATTTGTGTTTCTTTTGCTATTTATGATTAGTTGCAATCTCTCATGGAGTTAATAGTTTTCAACTCTTCTAAGAACTCTGTCTCTCTAAACATATATATATATACACTCACACACATACACACATGTGTATATATACACATGTATATGTGTTTATGTATATATTATGTGTGTATATATGTGTGTGTAAGTGTGTGTGTGTGGGTGTGTGGGTGTAACCAGATGGCATAAGCAAATATGTATGTATGTGTGTTACCTATATACCTTCGGATATTAGATCCTTGCAGAAATGTTGATGCAAAGTTGTTTTCCCAATCAACTGTTTTCTTCCTTATCCTAGCTGCATTGATTTTGTTCTTGCAAAAGCTTTTCAAGTTCACGTACTAAAAACTGTCTGTTTTCACTTTTGTAGTGATGCATTTGGTTAAATATTCTCCTCTTTACCATAACTATAAAAGGTACTAGATCATGTTTTCTTCTAATTTTTTTTAATGGTGTGATATTTTGCATTCAGGTTGCACACCTATTTTGAGTTTAATGTGGTATATAGTACAAGATGATGTTCTCAAGCTAATTTCTACCAAATGGCCTTCCTGTTTTCCCAACAGTTCTGGTCAAATAAAGAGTTCTCTCTCATGCCACATATCCAAAAAGTTGCCAAAGCATGCCATTTCTTCTGCCACAACATCCTTGCCTCTATCACCATTTCTCTTATAGAGACACCACCTTAGCTCAGGCACTGGTCACCTTTCACCTGGCCCTTTGTGATTGCCTCCAAATAGGTCTCAACCTAATCCACTGCTCCCTTCACCAGCTCCCAAAGTAATTTTCCTAAGCACAAATCTGACTTTACTCAATACTCTCTTACTCCTTAAACTCCAATGCCTCGCATTTGCCTCAAGGATAAAGTAGAAACTCTACTCACAATTTGGCCCTCACCTGTTTTTCAAGCCTAGTAATGCATTCATCCCCTGCCTGCTAGCTATGGTCCAGTCAAATTGGACTTCTCTTTGTTCCTCACATACAGTGTCCCTCTCCTTTCACTGTGCCTTTGCATGACCTGGAAAGTCCCTAATGAAACTCAAACACTAGGCTGCATATGACCCACAGCACTCCAGAGTGCCCCTTGAACCAGATTAAAATGTATTTGGGAAATATTTAACAAACTAAATTAAAACACAACAAAACATAGATAATATTAATATGTGCTTTTCTAAATTAATATGTGGCCTACAGGGATCCTTATTTATGTGTTAGTGGCCTCATTTGTATTTGAATTTGCCAACACTCTGTTAGACAATAAATGTCTTTCCTAATTCTCCCCAAAGCTAGTGTCTCCCCTTCACTAGCTACCTTGTGTTTTTTTTAAACAGCTCTTCTTTACGTTGTATTTACTCTGCTTATATTTGTTCTGTAAATACATATATGTGTGTTTGTATATGTGTGTAGGTACATATACATATGAACACAAATATACATTTACGTGATTCCTCTTTCTAAAAAATATGAGCTTCTTGAGAACAGAGACCATTTATTTTTGCCTTAGTGTCCCAGCAACCAGGAAAGCACCTGACGCAGACGACACTCCATAAATGCTCATTGACTGATTGATTGATCTAAGTAATTCATGTTCTCTGGTTTATTGAACACTGGGTAATTGAATTTGATTGTTTCTGATTTTTCTTTGTCTAATCTTTTCTACTGATCTATTTCTATATAGATCCACCATCTATTTCTTAACCATTACCATCAGTGGTTTTGATGATTTCTACTTTATAATAGAATTTAAGATCTGGGAGATCCATTCTTCCTTTATTATTCCTCTTTTTTGCATTATTTCCCTTAAGAGTCAAGACCTTTTGTTCCTCGAAAACGTGAGATCCTAAACATTTTTGTTATGAGTTAGTCTAGCTCTCTAAAGTACTCCATAGCACTACACCTATAAATTAATTTACATGGTAGGGTCATTTTTATTATACTGTTGCAGCCTGACCATGAATAATTAATATCTCTTCAATTATTGACATGATTATTTCTTTAGAGAGCATTTTGTAATGTTTATAAGTCTTGGATGTATTTTGGTAGATAGATTCACAGATACATTATGCATTTTGTAGTAATTTTAATGGGATTTCCCTCTTTATTATTTCCTCTTTGGTTTTGTTATTGCTGTTTAGAAATACTAAACACAGTAGCTAGGATAAGAAAATCTATTGAATGGGAAAAATCTTTGCATCAAACATCTCTGATAAGGGTCTGCTAGTATGATTTCCTCAAGTGTATTGGTTTATACTTACAGGAGTTTGTATTGTCCCCCCTAATAGAGTGTCAACTCTTTAAAGACAAACACTTTCATTTTGTCTTTGTAGCCATAAAGTTGGCACTTCATTAATGCCTGACAAAAGAAAGGCAGCTAAGTGGCTCAGTGGATAGAGTGATGGACTTGGAATTATGAAACCCCAAGTTTGAATCCTTCCTTCCTTTCCCCATCTGTAAAATGGGAATAAGAATAGTCCCTACCTCACTGGGTTGTGCAAATCAAATGAGTTAACATGTATAAAATGCATTGCAAACCCTCTATAAATGTAAGTTGTTATTGTAGTAGTAGTAGTAGCAGTAGCAGCAGCAGCAGCAGTAGCAATATTGACTGATTGATAGTTAAAATATGTGGTGAACTAATACAAATCTATGTGACAAGGGGCCATTACCAAATGGATAAATGGTCAAAGAACAAGAGCCAACATTTCTCAAAAGAAGAAATTAAAGCCATTAACAATTACGTGAAAGACCTCTTTAAATCACCAATAATAATAGAAATGTACATCAAAACAATGCTGAGTTTTCACCTGATTTTCAGGAAATAGAAAAAGATGACAAAAAGGCATTGCAGGAAAATAACTAGAATGATCTTCTGTTAGCATAGATGTGAATTTGGCGAACCATTCGGGAAAGCAGTTTGGAAGTATACTTTTTTAAGTGATTAAAATGTCCATATCCTTTGACCCAAAGATTCTCTTGCTAGGCAGACACCCCCAAGGAGGTCAAAGACAGAAAGAAAAGGCCTGTGTACACCAAAATATTCATAGGAACACTTTTCATTGTAGAGAAGAATTGGCAATAAAGTAGATGCCCATGGATTGGGGAATAGCTATGCAAATTGTGGTACATGAACTTAATGGAATATTGATGCATCGTAAGAATCAGTGAATATGAAGAATTCAGAGAAGTATGGGAAAACTTACATGAACGGACTTAGAGTGTAGTAAACTGAACAAGTAAATGACGCATAATGAAGGCAACAGTAAAAAGAGAAAGAACAAAAAAAAATGAAACCAAACACTGTCACTATAATGAACAAGCTTGTCCCTAGAGAAGAGATAATAGAATGCACTGCCCAACCTGTTTTTGCAGAGGTAGACTGTGCAAGTGGGAAACATTCAATAGACTTTGAAACTCAGTTGATGGTGTTGGTAGTTTGACGGACATGCTTTTTTCCCTCTTTCTTTATATTCTATTACAAGGGATTATTTGTTTTTTGAGGGGGAAGGTTATAGTCAGAAAGGAATGTGATATAAAAACAAAATATCCAAAAATAATTTTTTAGAGAAATAATGATGATTTTGTGGATTTGTTTTGTATATTGTTCCTTTATAGAAGTAACTATCATAATTTATTTCCTGATTCTCTGAGTTTTCTAAAGAAACCACCACGTTGTCAGCAAATAGGAATAATTTTGTCTCTTCTCTGTCAGTATTTATGCCTTCAATTTCTTTCTTTTGTCTTCTGGCTGTTGCTAGTCTTTCTAGAACTGTGTCATAACCATGAAGAGAGAGCATCCTTGCTTTAAGCCTCCATTTCGGGAAAGGCTTCTAGCATTTCTCCGTTGCAGATAAGGCCAGCTTCGGTTTTTAGATATATTCTTTTTATTATATTAAGAAGTCATCCTTCTAGGAAAAGAAAGGACACCAATAAAGGACTTTCCCATGGGAGAGGAGATGTATGTTTACAGTAAGAAATAAAAGTTTAATTAGGGGAAATTTGCACTCTTAAGAGATTACCCTCTCTAAGGAGTTGGATCTCTTAAACAGTATCCTCCCACCCCAGGAAAGGGGATGTATGATTTCCTACAGACAGCTAGCACCTCACACGGTATGGAAAATAGGGAGGAAAGGAGATACAGAACCAGGGATAAGATAACATGACCTTGGGAACGGAGACTGATCATGCGAAATTCAGAGGCTAGAACCTTGTCTCGTGATTTTTGACACAGACTGACTCAACATACAATATTGACATTGCTTCCCTTATGAATTGATACTTCTAACATTTACTGAATAGAACAATATTCTTAATTTTGTACAAAGAATAGATACTCCATTTGTCCAATGAATAGTTATAGGCAAGAAAATCTTAACCTGGGGTCCACACAAATAGATTTCAGAGGTTTCATGAACTTGGATAGGAAAAAAGTGACATCTTTATTTTAATATAATTGTTTTCCTTTGTAATCCTATGTATTTTGTTTTACGCGTTTAAAAACATTGTTCTGAGAATGAGTCCATTAGCTTTACCAGACTGTCAAAGGAGTCCATAAACATAGAAAAGGTTAAGATCGCCTGGTGTAAACCAATTTTTTTTTTATTTAGCTGAACTATATTGTGTGAGAGTGATGAGCAGATATTGGGCATATTTCTGCACATAGTGATGTTTATGCATCACCATTCTGATGTGCATTTCCTATTCTATTCCATTCAGAATTAGCAGTGCCAATCAAATACGTCAAGCATAGTAGGATTAACTTAATGAATACACACTAAGAACTACATACTCATGTCACTGCCTTTATTTTAATTAATGCTTAGTGAGGCACTAAGTTAATAGCCATTGCATTGACTAATTCAGTACCATTTTGCCAAATATGGTCTTTCATGTTACGTACTATAGAAAAGCTATAATTTAAATGGGATACTAAATGAAAATTTGCACCCACTTTAGGAGAAATAGAAATATATAAATACACTATTAAGAATACATTTGGTGCTCAATAATGTGAAAATAATATAAAATAGAAGCTAAAAATAGATACATTTGGGGAAACTTAGATAGAATTAAATATTGACTTTTAGATCAAGTGGTGATTCACCAAGTTCCCCACTCCAGGGCACTAAATTTTAAATTAATGAGCCCTTTAGAATTTTAGTGAAGTGATAAGCAACTTCATTTTATTTAACCCTTTCTACATGGCTCATTTTTTTCATTATTAGATTTTCTTTAGTTATTTGCATAAACTCTCATACAGGCCTACTAATTTGACCAATTGCTTGACTGATATTATTTCATTATAACATAATGATAACAGAGCCTCACCATTATGTAGTAAAACCTGCTAGGTAATTCCCAGAGATGTTAATTTCTCCTCTTTCAGAGATTGGTGGTCTGTGAAAGATAACTTGTCTAGGAACCTTTGACACCCAGACCAATCAAAAAATGGCTAGTGGGTTGACTTAGGGCTTCTCCCGTTAATCATAAAGATTGCACATGGGTGCCCATATGTGCGACCCTCGTTCTGCATGGCCTACAATCCTGCTGGCTGAAGGAATGGCTTAACTTCCCTGTGCTGAGGTAAGGTATGAGGTTGTGTGAGGCCATAGAATAGAATCTGTTGAGCCTGGCCCTCTTATCAACCATTTTGACCCAAAAGGCACATGTGAGTCATGGCTCCTCACCTCCCTTGTCCTGGCTGCCAATTCATCTGAGAAACCCCAGGTCCCTGGATTAGGAAAAGAGGCAAGTTATGAGTAAGGAAGAATAGTTGTTACTATTAGCATCACCATGGATAGTGCTTTAAAAGCACTTTACAAATATTATCTTATTTAATCCTCATGACAACCCTGGGTGCTATGATCATCCCCATTTTACATATGAGGAAGCTGACGCAGACATATTTTAAAAGACTTGCCAAAGATCACATAGTAAGAATCTGAGGCTGGATTTGAACTCAGGTCTTCTTTGAACTGGATTTGAACTTCACCTCTTGTGCTCTATCTAACTGCCTCTGGGTTATAAAGATTATATAAATTCATTTTGCCTCATTTAAGATTTTTTGTTCTAAATTTTGGTCACCTAAGATCATCTCTCATATGTATAATTTAGTTTTAACTAAGTGACCCCATGTAATGTTGTTTTACCTAGCATCTTAAGATCATGGGATATAGAGTTAGAAGGAAATTAAAAGATCATCTAGGCTAGGGTTCTTAACTGCTTGGCATATGGTAGGTGTTTAATAAATGCTTGACTTTCTTGTGTTGTGGAGCCCTTCTCAGAACTGTTTTTAAGTGCATAAAATAAAATACATAGGATTACAAAAGAAACCAATTACAATGAAATATAGTTATCAGAAATTTTTTAACATATGTTCATGGTTAAAACCCGATGAATTTACAAAGGAAGAAGTTGAAGCCCAGGGAGGTCACATAGACAGTAAGCCACAGAGTGAGGAGTCAAATTAACTCCTCTGACTCCAAATTTGCATTCCTGCTACTCATAGGAGCTCATCTTTTCGGAACCAAATAGCAAGAGTAAGTGGAAGTCTCCCTATTATAACATGGAGAAGAGGCTCTCTGTTAATAAAACACATATAGGCAAATAGATCTTTTTAGTTGGAAAATACAGGCTGAAATTTGGGACTATACCCAAAAAGCTATAAAACTGTGCTTACCCTTGGACCCCGTGATACCACTTACTAGGTCTATAAAGAGATCAAAGAAAGAGGAAAAGGATGTATATGTACAAAAATATTTATAGTAGCTCTTTTTTGTGGTGGCAAAGAATTGGACATTGAGGGACACTCATGAATTGGGGAATGGCTGAGCAAGTTAAATGAATGTGATGGAATGCTACTGTCCTGTAAATGATAGAGGGTATGGTTTTAGAAAAACCTGGGAAGACTTTTATAAATGTGATGCAGTGAAGTGAACAGAACCAGAAGGACATTTTGTACAGTAACCTCAATACTGTAAAGATGATCAACTTCAAAAGAGTTAGGAAATCTCATTGATGGAATGACCAATCACAATTCCAGAGAATTTATGATGAAACATGCTACCCACTTCCAGACAGAGAGTTAGTGGATCAAAACATGTTTTCTTTTTTTTTCTTTATTATTTTTTCTTTCTTTCTTGGATCTGGCTAATGCAGGAATGAGTTTTGTATGACCATCCATATTTGCAGTGGTTTTGCTTTTTCTTGCTTTCTCAGTGGGTGGGGATGGGAAAGGAGAAGAAAGAATTCAATAAAATAAAATTGAATTAAAAAAATAAATTATAGGCTGACTTGATTTGCCTAAAGTTTGTAGGTGATAACATTTAATGATTCTTAGGAAATAATCTTATCATTATTATCATTATTATTATGTGACTCCTCCCTCCCTTTGTTCAGTTTCATGAGTACAAGGTGATACCGTGGTGTCACAAGTCAAATCTTGAGTCTTAATTCAGTACTAAACTTCTAAGACATCCTAGGCTATATGAAGCCATTCTTTATGGCTAGCTGTATACCCTACTGTTTATGCCTGATAGGTCAATTTCCAAAACAGTTTTGCAGCCTCCATAGTATATATGATTGTTAATATCACAGGAAAGAAAAAGCAGACAGAAGGATGGACATTGTGAGAATTCATTTTCTGCAATAATAGCTCAAACTTCTAGATAGTACTTGGAGACTTATAGACAGCAGTGTGCTGGTGATATTTAATAACCAATTCTTCCAAAAAAAAAAAGAGGCATGACACTTTTAAGTTTAATCTGCATGTTAGGGGCAGCTAGGTGGCACAGTGGATAGAGCACTGGCCCTGGATACAGGAGGACCTGAATTCAAATCCAGTCTCAGACACATAACACTTACTAGCTGTGTGACCCTGGGCAAGTCACTTAATGCCATTGCCTAGCCAAAAAAAAAAAAATCTGCACGTTAATACTTTCTCCAAAATTTTCTTAAGTCTAGGCAATCAAAGCAATTAATCAAGTCCTGATTTGTAGCATTTGACAGTTTTTGAATTCCTAAAATTTAACCATCTGGCTCAGGTTTGAGCTGGCTCCAGCATATCCCTGCTTTTGGAGCACTTTTCTGTCAGTAACCCTGTGAGGCAAGTAGCACAGGGCTTATCATCCCCATTTTAAAGAGGAAGAGACAGATGTGTTCTTCATACTAGTAAGTATCCAAGACAGAGTTTGAACCCAGCTCCCTTACTCCAAGTCCAGTGTTTTTGCCACTATATCCCACAAAAACATATATTTTGAAATTTAATTTTAATTGACTCTTCTTAGTCAATACTAACATAACTAACAAACTCAGTCATGCGCAAAATTAGTCTTCAGTACTAGCCCAAGCAGTAATCCATTCACACTGGGAAACAGAAAGAATTAATTTTCTATATTGGTTCAGTTCAGCTTAAATAGACACTTCAAAGCCTCATCATCAAACTTATTTCATGGAATAGAAGCAGAAGCCCTCAACTTCTAACACTGGTTTCCCTTCTCTTCTAACCATCCCAGCTAAGATGACTGACTAAAAGATTCCAAGTTCCCAGTTTCCTTCTCTGAAAACTAAAGGGATGGGTTTAAATGATCGCCAAGGTCCCTCTGAACCTGTACTTGTGACCCCATTGTCACACAGACAGCATGAAATCATTTTTCATCTTGTCAAAATTATTTGAAATGATTTTTAAAAAGAATAATTTGTTAACAAAACATTGTAACTTAAATCAGGTAAAGTATTTGATTCTAATGTCCATGTCTCCCTAATTTGATCTGAGTATAATTTTTATGAAGTCATGTGTCATATGGATCTGCTTACAGTCTTAATATGCTTTGGCATAAAGGCTATAAAATTATCGACTCTTCTCATCCACTTAAAAGGTGGCCTTAGGAGAAAATGATTTGGGAAGTATTACTTGTCCAATAATAATTTGCCCTTGGGGCCCTTCGTAAAGAGAAATGTAATGGACAAAATGATTTTACTATTATCATTGAATCTGGTTTTCACCGCCACAAAACAAGACTAGCTAAGTCATATTGTTTGAATAGTCGGAGTGGCACATTAATAAAACTCTGTAAGGTAGAAGGTGGTCTAAGAGGCATTTATGACCTTAAAAAAAAGATTACATTTGCTGGGATTGTTTAAACCTCACTCCTGGGCCTTCATGACTTTTGTTTAGACCAGTTTTCTTTCCTATAGGATGGAATATTGTACTCTCAGGGCACAGATGCTTCATGGTAAATTGCATTTTATTTTTCATAGTTATTTTTAAACTATTCTAAAGTGCATCAGAGATTTAGGACATAATGCAGAACTAATGTTGAGTAAATATTACAATCCCACACTCTCTACTGGATGGCTACTTGTCAGAGATATAGTAAAAGCCAGCTGGCCCCTGAGATCCCTTCCGACTCAGCAAGCCTGTGAAATTAATTATATCTCAAAAGCTTTAAGAATCCTATCTCAATCTATTCGAAGATAATAGCTGGGGATTTAGATATCGTGATGGAGTAGAAAGAACATCGGCCTTGGAGGCAGAAGATCAAGACTTGAGTCCTGACTCAGTCACTTACTTACCTGTATGACCTTTGCTGGGTAGCCCCCAAACTCTTGTTTCTCTCTTCTTTCAAATAGGCAATATAGTACTTGAATAGCTGTAAGAATTCAATGATAATAATTTGTCAAAAGTGCTTCCTAAATCTTATAGAACTATATAAATGTGAGATATTATACAATTTAAGTGGGTTTGTATAGCTCCAGAAATCAATATTTACTTTATCAACAGCTCTAAAAATTATGAGGACATGCTATTTCTAGATTTTGAAGAGTATATATGGAAGCTTTTCAAATAACATAGTTTTTTAAAAAGAAGCCACAAAAGTGCCTTCAAGTGAATCATCCTTTACCATATTTAATTGCATCTCTTTGTTACCCTGTGTCTTAAGCCATAATAAATTTGTCCAATCAATCAGTCAGTGAATCATTTGATAAACAAGCATTTATTAAACTAACCTACAATGCACCAGGAACTAGGGATGCAAATTCAAAGAATGAAACAAGCCCTACTCTCAAGGAACTTACATACCAGTGCTTCTTACCAGCATTTAGCAGTGTCTGGCGCATAGTAGGTGCTTAATAAATGTTTATTAACTGATTGACTAAAATATATGTATGTGTATGTGGGTCTAAATATGTATATGAACCTATGTATATACACATGAATGCATAATACACGTGGATATATGTCTGTACATATCTGTATATGTATAATATGCAGAATATATATAAAGAAAATAAATGAAAGTAATGCAATACAAGGTATTTTGAGTAGGAGTGAACTAGCAGTTGGGGAATCAGGAAAAGCTTCGTAAGGTTATTTTCATTTTCTAAAAAACATGAGTATTCATCATGTATCCATTTTTAATGCTTCATTATTTACATTAAAAGGGAAATTAGTCTGAAAACAGCCAGATATCTTGCCATCCTTAAAAGCAATATGAGTGTGCCTATCATAAATAAGCATAGTTATTCAAAATCTTCCCTTTGTCCCATTTTCCCTGTCTCCTTGCCTATCAAAGAGACTATTTTTAATAAATTTGTTCTTTCAAAGCCATGCTGACCATGCAAAGGCCAATGTGGATCCAACGTGGATCTCTGTTATACTCAGAGATCTTGCTAAGAAAGTTGATGAGTCTTCCATTGTTCTGTTGCTGATGTTCACTATTGAGAAATGCATTGATTTCTGCCATTACTACCACCAACATCCACCAAGTGGCACAGCTGGCACTGGCTGGACATTGTAACCCAATATTGCCCATTTGGGATGATCTGAATGGTTCTTATCAATTCTCTTACCAGCTACAGCCAGCCCTTGATTAAGCCACCAACTTATATAAAATTGTATTTGTTAAAATGATACATGAAAAATAACTTTTCCTTGATTAAATTTTTCCACTATGACATAGGATGACTGGAACACTATACTATGTCTTGATTGCTGGTAATTCCAATCATCTCACATTCTCATAGACTAGAAAAGCTAAAAGGAACTTAAGAGATCACTGAAGTCCAGCATTTTCATTTATGGATCAGAAAATGGAGCTAAGTGAAGTGATTAATTGGTTTACTTATTTATTTAAATATATATAAATCAAACCAGGATACAAATCCAGATCTTCACCCTACCAATGTTTCTAATAACTTTTTGTGCCTTATATTAAAACTCCCTGAACCCAAGGATTTTGTCTTAAACTTGTTTAATATGTAGCAGCAATGAGTAGGGTCTCCATAAATGTAGATTGATTAAGTGATTAGACAGAAGTTACTTGCCCAGGGACACACCACCCATTCACATCAGAAGCAGGGCTTAACCCCAGGTCTTTCTGACTGATGCCAGCACTGTTATCTCTCATGATATTTATAGAGACATCTGATTTTATTATGTTGAAAAATCTCCGTATGATGAAAATACTTCCAACCTAGTTGATGACCAGTTTTTCACAAATAATGCATCGCTCAATACAATAAAACTTTGGCACAGTATAATAAGTCAAACACCCCCTTAAAGAGCACTGAATGGTTTGTTTCCCCATTTCCATATATCTATATTTCTTACTTCCATTATTTATTTTGTGATCACCAGGGTCTTTGCCATGCTGTGTTTCTTCTGAGACACCACATTGGCTGTTTGGGAAAGTGGCCTCAGGTCCACTGGTACCTGAATACAGCTGTAGGGACTGATGAACTAATAAACTTTTTCCAAACATGCGTAATTGAATCAGAATATCCAATATATGTTGAATTCCTCTATGCCTTTTCTACAAAATGTAACTGTTAAAATAGCACAATGAGCATAATCATTAAATAATCATTAACTTCTGTATGTCTCTTTAAAGAAGGGTATAATTTAAAATAAGATTTAAACAAGCACTTATATCCGAGATGGTTTGGTAATCCCTATACTCTCCAGCTATTATTCATTACTGCTCAATCTAACTCTGTGTGTGTTCAGTCATTTCAGTTGTGTCTGACTTTCTATGATCCCATTTGGGGTTTTCTTGGCAAAGATACTGGAGTGGCTTGCCATTTCCTTCTCCCACTCCTTTTACAGATGAGGAAACTGAGGCAAACAGAATTAAGTGACTTGCCCAGGGTCACACAGCCATTAAGTGCCTGAGACTAGATTTGAACTCAGGAAGATGAGTCTTCCTAACTGCGGGCTGGACACTCTATCCACTGCAGCGCCACCTCTCTGCCCCATTCTAACTGGCTCTCCTTAATTTGCTCTGAGAGGCATCTTGACTCTCTTCTGTCACTTAGAATGCTTCAAAGTATGAGGTCCACCCAGGTGCCAAATAAGATAAAAATACAGTGTGATGCTTGTGACTTTGGTCTTAACTGAACTAGGCAAAGAATCCTATTTGTAGCTACTCTAGTAATCGAAGGAATCTTAGCACTTACTTTATTCCTTACTCCCATCAACTGTGAGACTATTGGTTATTCTCTTTGCATAGGGGAAAATCATTTTGTGTTCCATGCAGCTGGAAGGGAGATTATCATCATTTTATATGTGCTTTATGTCATACATGAACACCCCCATTGGTCTTTCGCCAATCAAGGAAAAATTTCCTTGGCAACCCTCCTTCCTCATTCTTACTCCTTCTTCCAACTGGAAACTGAAATTATGATATTGTTTTCAATATTGTTGATGTGATCTCTATCCAGAACTTTAGAAATTGGTCTTTTTAAAAAGAGACTTCTAGAACCTAGCATTTAAATAAATTTCAAATAATCATAGCATTTTAAAGCTGGAAGGGGCCTTAGAGATCCTCTAGACATAAAGAAACTGAGGTGTGGAGAATTTAACTGGCCCAGGGTTACAAAGATAATGGTAGAACCAATGCTAAGTCTCAGATCTCTTGACTTTCCCATTGACTGCCATCTCCACGGTACCCGACTGCCTCCATTGGGAGGGGATCACAACACTTCTCATCAGTATGTGGTAGCTTTCTCATATTTTTATGGATACATTAGAGCTTTAAAGACAAGGGACCAGGTCTTACATTTGTGTGTGTGTATGTTTGCACATTGTGTCTATATACTGTTCTGCACAGTAGGTGCTTTCTATATTTTATGTCATGACATATTTCCTCAACATAACTTAATTCATTGCTAATTCATGATGAGCTCAATTGTAGAAAGTTAGCCACAGAAAAAGACTTGAAAATAGGTTTAAATTTTACCAACCTTTATAATAATTTCTTTCATATTTAATTCAGCATAATTTTATGTGTGTTAAATAATGGAAATTCTACCGTTTTCCTTGAAAGAAATATAGTAGATATCCAAAGGCCTAACCTAATACTTCACAAATAGTAGGTATTAAATAAATATTTGATGATTGATTTTTTCTTTATTTGTCTTAAGCATTACCTTTAACACAGAGTATATTTCTCCATTCCATAAAATGAGCATAACAGAGAGTGAGATTCACAGAGCAAAAATCAAGCCAACAAGTATTTGTTAAGCACCTAGTGCTTATTGTGCTAAACATTGGAGATTCAAAGAAAGGCAAAAACAAAAAAAAACCTTGGACCTCACAGAACTCACAGTCTAATGAGAGAATACAACAGGAAAACAAGATACATGCAGGATAAATTGAAGATAATCAGTAGAAGGAAGGAGTCAGAATTAGGGAAGATTGGGAAAGGCTCCTTGTAGGAGAAGAATTCTCTTCCTGCACATCTCTGACTTTTAGCTTCCTTCAAGTTTCAGCTCAAAGTCAGAGATGTGGAAGAAGATATTAGGACCCAAAGAGGACACACTGTAAAAGTTAAAGAGTTTCTAAGAGAGTAATATTCTGTCTTATCTCATCTTGCTTTACTGCCAAGTAATGTTATGGCACCTCTCTGTCTTTGACTTTGCCAAATACTGGTGACGAGTCTTTTAGGATTCACTGCTGTCTTAAGCAGATATAGTCTTTTCCTGAGACTGGACTGAAAGTCTTTCCAGCAGGAGAGCACTTGCCTGAGCTTGTACTTGGCTGGCATAGTTTCTGAGAACCCAGAGTCTCCTCTGATGAAGCATCAAAGGAGGCCGTTTGTGAAGGACTTTGGCTGGTGACCTTTGATTAAAGATCTCAAGCCCAGCATAGAACAGTGATATACACTTGCCTGCATTGTTTGCCATTGTCATGAAGGACACATGCTATAAAGTTCAAATGAAAAAGGTATTGCTTATAGATGGCAAGAACCTCTAAATCCTCATGTTTGTGGATGACATTATGCTGATTTCATCAAGACCTGGAATGTTGGAAGACCTCTTCAATGAGATCTATAACCACCATTAGATCTGGTCCTAATAGACCACAAGGAGAAACCAACTGGTTGATGAATGCCTGCTGTCCAGACGTATGTAGTCAAAAGGACAGCCCATTGAATTAATCTGTCAATGTATATATCTTGAATTAGTCATTGAATGACTAACGCATATATATTGGAAAGATAGTGTAGACAGACAATAAACTGGGCCCAGAGTTGAATTGGAAGAGGAGAGTAGGTTATATTGCATATGAGATGTCATACAGCACTTAAAAATCCCATGCTACTACTCCCTGAAACAAAAATCCATCTTTTTTAACATCACTGTTCTTCCCATGATACTGAGTGACTGTGAGTCATAGGACACCATCATCGAGGAATCAAAATTATGAGTGGCCCAACAGGCAATAGAAAGACATAAGATCTGCATATAAGAACATTACCTAATGATAATCAACTGTGAAAGTTTTAGCTACTCTGATCAATACAATGATCTTACAGTTCCAAAGGACTGATGATGAAAAATGCTATCCACTTCCAGAAAGAGAACTGATGGACTCAGAGTGCATATTGAAGCATATTTTTACTGTATATTTCTTGTTTTTCCCCCACAGCATGACCAATGTGGAAATATGTTTTGCTTGACTTCATATGTATAATGAGCATCATATTTCTTGCCTTCTGAAAGGGTGATGGAATGGGTGGAGGAAGAAAATTTGGAACTGAAAATTAGAAAATAAAATAAAAATATTACCAACAATGACTTGCATACATAAGGGGTATGGGACATAGCCTACAAAAGGTATATGGTTGCAGAAGAGGTGAGCCAGTCACTTAGTAAGAGTGGGGGAGAAGGCATGAATAAACTGAGGAGTGTTGCATTACTACACACATGATATTAATGGACCTAGAGGAAGGCTTTCAGAACACTGGTTGGAGCCTCCAGGGAGGCTGTATGGAAAATCATGGACAAGAGTCACTCAGGATGAGAAGTTGTAGATGAGTTATGGGCTATCTATTGGAAGGAGAATTCACATAAATAAGCTCATGGACCGACTGAAATATTGTAATATTGTCAAATATGTGCATAACCTTGAGACACATTAGCAGGGCACTGCACTCCACATTTTGTAGGGGAACCTGCCTCTAACTAAAACAACTAGGTTTCTTTTTCTCACATTTGTCAGCTTATGTCCACCATCCCAGTAACATCTTAGAATGATTTATTTATAGTTTAAATCATGGTTCATCAGTCTAGGCTGCAGGTGTTTCCCCCAAAATTGGGCAGTTAAAAAGGTACTCAATGAACCATATAAATCAGAAACAGGACAAGTAGTTTATTTTTTCATATAAAAGGAATACAAAACATAAAAAACTCGTACTGCACATTGACAGAGCTTAAAAACAGGACTTAGTAACTTAGCCTATAACTATTGTTACAGTCTGCTGTGAGACTGATATTTAAACTATATCAACATCAAAAGCAATGATGAGATTGCTGAGTAAGCATTTTACGTTTCACCTCTGCTTCGTACTGCCACTCAACTCCAAACTTCTCTGAATTTTGCATTCAGCCACTTTTTCAGTCAACTGCTCCTGTGTCTGCTCTAACCAGTCCCTCTTCTAAGTAGACCCAAGATGCTCAGACCTTTTGAACTCACAAGCCTGGGCATGTACACCTTGAGAACTATGTCTAGTGGCTTACCAGAGAAGGAATACACAGAATGAGCAAAGCAGCCAGGGACCCAGCTACAAGCTCACCTAATTGAGTTTACATTCTATGCTGGGAGCAGCAAGGTGGAAGAAGGGGCTCTGCCCAGTCTCTACCCCTCTTTATGAGAGTTTAGAGATGGCGTATGCTACTTGCCACATGGAAAGAACGCAGCTTCCACAACTTTGGGTAGCAAAAAGCCATACAGAATAAGAAAGTAGTTAACAGTCATTCTGACACTTCAAGCTGTCATGTTTCAACAATGCAGACAACATAATAATAGTTCACATCGCCATGCTCTTTTAAAGTTTTTAAACGGTTGGAAAGCTTAACTACCCACCCTGGAAGTCCTGACCCAATGTCTCATTATCATATGAAGGTGAACCTAGTTTTCTGAAGGCTAGGCAGGTGTGCATTTTCTCACATGTCCCAACAAGCTAGAAAGGCTTCAAGTAAAGTCCTAGTTATGAACTAGGACTGTCATCTGAGGACCAGCCTTTAAGAGTTAAAGAGGCTCATCACCAGATTGGTCAAAGAAAGATTAACTTTTCTGTTGCAACAACTTTTTAAGGATTATTTTCCACATCTTAGGAATGAAGAAAGTAAGATACAGAGAGGTTAAGTAAATTGCCCAGTGGCACAAATATAATAAGTAGTAAAGTTAGGATTTGATCTTGGGTCATCTGGCTCCAAACCCAGTGCTCTTTCTATACTATGCTACGGTCTCCTAAAATGTGCCCACTTCAAGGGGTTTTGGGAGACTCAGACAAGGTGATGCAAAGTGCTTTGCAAACCTTAAAGTACTACATGAATATTAGCTATCATCATTATCATCATTTGCGGATGGTCATTTGAAATGCCACTGTCCCTAAAAGCCATATCTTTGAGTCATTAACACATTACTAAAAGGAAATCTCAGTTCTTTTTTCCCACTCCTGCTGGAAAATACTTAAAACTTGGATTTATTAGTCCTAAACAAGTTTCCATTCATCACCGCAGTACTGAATCTAACCATGTGTTTTAAGCCCATCCAGGATGTTAAAATTCACTATGTAAATTTCAGTTTCTGCCAAAATTTTGCCCATAAGCATATGATTTGTTTTTATTTTAAAGGTGCTTGACTTCCATAAATAGCAGTGTTTATATACCTGACTTTTGTAACATTGTGCTGAAAGCCCCTCTGTTGCAATGAGATTTTGATGTTTTCTCCAAGGTCATCTTTCTTTTGCAAGCGTGCTGGCCACTCCAGGTGCTAAGGTGCAGATGCTTACAGTATGTTAAATGGCAGCAGTAGCTGCCCGCACACTGTAACGTTTGGTTAAAATGCATTAAGGCATACAATAAAACCACTCCCTTCTGATCTATTCCTATCTTAATAAGTAATATTCCGATATAGGGCTGGAAAGTATTTTCATGCAATAAATGTGTATCAGCTCCAAGAGTCAAGTTTCTCCAAACTAGTCATTTAAAAAGTCATGGTTATATGAATTATGTGATATTTATTTTTTAAAAGTCAAAAGCATATCATAAAAAGAGCAGAAATTATTGTAGAGAATGATGCCCTTGTCATTCCATATTTCCCTCTCCTTCTCCCATTGATTGAGTCCATGTGGATGCCTGTACATGGGGCAGCAGGCCTTGGGCTAAAGCTCTCTCTCATTAGGCTAAGCCTTCTCACTGCCCCCCTCCTCCGTGCCCTGCTTCAGCAGCTGGCAGACTCCATTTTGTTGTCAAATCAGCTGTTCAGCTACCTTGGTATTTGGCTTTATACAAAAGTAACAGCATTGCCTTGAACCGGTGGTATCAAATTCAATTTAAAACAGGATGTCCATATGGAGTCTTGTGGGCTGCATTTTGCCTTAGAAAACCACATATTAACTTTATCTGTGTTTTACTATATTTTTATTTTGTTAAATATTTTCCAATTTCATTTTAATCCAGCTCAGCTGTACTGGAGTGTGCATGAGAAGACACACCTCTACTTTAGACCACAATGGTTCTTAATCTGGGGTCCCTAAACTTGTGGGTTTTTAAAAATATTTTTATAACTGTATTTTAATAGAATTGGTTTCCTTTGTAATTCTATGTATTTTATTTTACGCATTTATAACCATGATTCTGAAAAGGAGTCCGTAGGCTTCATGCTACAGGGGTCCATGACCCCCCAAAAAGTTAATAATCCCTGCTTTCGAGCTATGTGTGCCCTAAATGTGTCCTCAGTCCCATTTTTCTTTCCCTCTACAGCATTGTGGTCAGTGTGACAGAAGATTCTCGTGTCAGCAAACTGAGAGAAAAACGGCAGCAAGATGTCGGGCAGAAGTGGGAAGAAGAAAATGTCCAAACTGTCCCGCTCAGCCAGGGCAGGCGTCATTTTCCCAGTGGGGAGAATGATGAGATACCTGAAGAAAGGAACATTTAAATACCGAATAAGCGTGGGCGCTCCAGTCTATATGGCAGCTGTCATAGAATACCTCGCAGGTAATTTTTTTAAATGTCAAGAAATGAAAATACTTTTCCTGAATTGAACTGAGAACTCATCCCTCACTCTTTTATCTGACACAGTTTATGGGAGGATCATTTAAATTATCTTTTGATTGCTTTAAGGCTAATGGTGATGGACTAGAGAATTCTTGAGCTTGTCTCTTAGCCAAAGGAAATAGCCTATGATGATATTACAAGGTTTACGGGGAATAAGAGAGCAGAGAAACCACAGGATTAAAATAGAGAGCACAAAATCTACAAAAATATTTATAGACCGTTACAGGTGTGCGCCCCTCTCACATCAGGTAAACACCACAAAAGTGTGCCTTGCTATATTACCCTAATTTAGTGTTACTTTGTAACAATGGTATGAAAGCATTATAAACAAACCCAACTCTTGTAAATCTAAACAAAACAAACAAAAACCTGTTACATTGTAACACTAATTGTCTGAGACAGATTGCAACATTGGTCTTGCAAAGTAACCCTCCCCTTAATGTTGCTACCCCAAGTGTGGAACCAAACAATCAGGGTAGCGTGTAGGTGAAAACATAATTTTGCATAAAATATAAACTGAGTGAATATTAGTCATTTTATAAAAGGCTTCATGATTGGATTCTTTTAAAGAGCAAGCTTCCCCAGTGCATTTATAATGTAAGCCAATTAACGAAAATTCAGTTTGCGCTCAAAAAAATATCAACTATATAAAGGAAAGGACAGCGTCCATCGTTAAGTCCTTCCTAGCTGACATGTTCCAGTTTAGTCATAAATGGATTTTTGTTTCATCTAGTTTATTATTAGCCTATGTCAGAGTAAGTAAAAAGGATGGTTACTTTTTTCTTTATCTTGTAGGAAAATATTTTTCCACAAAACTGAAAAATCTTGCCTTGATTATACTTTTTCTATTCAAGAAACACTCTCGTTGGTGTTTATAACTTCCCTTTTGGTTATCCAAGCAAGGAAAGCAACTGCCTTCTTTTCCCAACATTCCGGGTATTTTGGAGACCCCTACCCGATTCGGAAAGGGCCTGCATGCCATAATCTAGGCCACATGTCGGGTTTGCTTCTTCCACTTTCTCTTTCTTCCATGGATGGTTAGATCAGTCTCTCTGCTAGGACTGGCATCATCCATCATCATCGTGTGAATTAAGATTAATAATAAATTAAAATTAATGATAAATGGTCTTAGCGAAGTTATGAAGGTTGTCTATCGTCTCCAGCTCTTACTTGCCACGGACTTTAGTCATTAAGGTGGTGTCTCTGGCATTTTGAAGTGTACTTGCTTACTGAAAGCACAGTTACACCTCAGTAAACTAAGCTCACCCCTGTTTTAAAAAGTAAGTTTCCTCATTATAATCACATCGTCTTAAAATCTCATGTTGGAGAGATATGTGATCTTGTTGGTACAGCTATCGCCCCAAGGGCAAAATGCCACAGTTTCCTATGCTGGTTGGATCTTCTCCATTACCTTTCTGTGATTCGCTAAATCACAGAACTTCCGAGTTGGAGAGGAGGCGGCCATCTGACCTAACCCCCGCCTGAGAAGAGGCTCCTACTCTATTACAGACCCACTAAGTCAGCCTGCAGCCTTTGCTTGAAGACCTCCAGGGAGGAGGGCCTGAGGGCCGCCAGGACTACCCCATTCCATCTGGGGCCCCAGCTCATTATCAAGACCTTTAGGTGAAGCTTACGTCACCTTCTTTGAACTTACTCCATGGAGGCTCTTCCCTATGTTCTAGGACCTTCCTCTGGTTCTTTTCACATCTCCAAGGTAGCAACGCAGCACTTGAGCTTTGCCTGTCACTTTTCATTCTGAAGCCCCAGCTGGCCAGCCTCCTCTGCTGCTCAGACATAGATGCTTGATGAGATCTTTTACACCTCTTTTTGTGCGGGTCGTTATTGGCAACATGCTACAGCCAGCCCTTCCATTGTCCTTTGGATCTCCTGATATTTTAATGGCATTACAGGATTCATCACTGGAAGAAGATGGATGATAAAGAGATGGACTTAGACACCAGCAGGCAGCCTATTGAAAGGCCTGCACCATTTCCCAAATGTTATCCGGCTAAATCTCCTCCTCCCTTTTCAATTCTTAGCCTAGTTCACTGTCCATCTGCAGCATCTATCCAAGATAGAGATGGATAAAGAACTCTAGATGTGAATGAATTCCATGGGCTACCTGTCTAGTTGCATGTCATAATCTGGGCAATAGGTTTCTTAATCTGTTAAGTTCTTAAAATGTGGGTGTTGAGACCAACCTCCTTTACTAGGATAGACCCTATTTAATAATGAAGATGACCTAGGGTTGTTACTATGATGATGATGATGGCAATGATGACTACCACTACTACTAATAATAATAATTATAATAATAACAACAACAACAATAATAGAAACAATCCTGGAAAAGTAGTGAAGCCTGAGAAGTCTGTTATCTGTTTCCATTCTCTTCTTTATAAACCCTTTTCCCAGTTAAAGGCAATCCCTCACCTCACTTCTGAAATGCCCTTCTGTTTTCCTAATTGCTTCTCCCTTACCAAACTAGGGAAGGATATGATAACTAGTCCTTATACTTCATTTATACTAACAGACAATTTCAGCCATGCATTTGTACTTAGTTCAGTTGTAGGCTGACATGCTTTTCTCTTTTGAAAGGAAATTAGCAAATAGCTAAGAAAATGGGGGTAGGATGGTAAGGATACCCTAGAACCCTGCTAGATATCCTGAGCCATCCTTGAAGGCAATTTGACTCAGTCTTAAGATCAGAGGATTTAGAACAGGGGTTGGCAAACTCTTTAAAACTGAAACAATTTCATTTACAAATGCAATAACTTTTCTCATCTCACTGGCTATCCAAAAATAGGTGGTGGGCTGATTTGGCCTGCAAGCCTCAGTTTGCTGACTCTTGCTTCAGGACCTGGACCCTATATACTCTCCCCATTCGTTTTAGAGAAGAGAACACAAAGGCCCAAAAGATGAAATGACCAACTTTTTGTGTCTCAATTGAGTTCTACATACGTTTTGTTCAAAATTAACCTTTGTGTTATCTATCTCTGGGTACAAGTGTATTGAAACTGAAGATTTCAGAACTCTTTCTTATGCCAATCATAACTTACTGACAGATGCTGGGCCAGAAAGTTGAATCAACTAGGTGGCACAGTGGATAGAGGGCTAGGCATGGAGTCAGGAAAACTCCTCTTCCTAGGTTCAAATCCAGCCTCAGATACTTCTTAGATATGTGACCCTGGCCAAGTCACTTCACCATGTTTACCTGAGCTCCTCATCTATAAAATGAGCTGGAGAAAGCAATGGCAAACCACTGCAGTATCCTGAAGTATCCGTATCCAGTATCTAGTATCAAGAAAACCCCAAAGAGGGCCATGAAAACGACTGAACAATTTTACTAACCCCATGATCGTGCACACTCTAGAAAGAAACACCAGAAGATGCTCTCACACTCCTACATACTTATGTGCCTAAAATGAACTTTAAAACACATAATCTTGAAGGCAGACATAATGTTCTACTTCTTTCTTTTCTAATAATCTTATACATTTCCTATTTTGCCTCCGATAAACGTTTATTATCATTTTTTACAGTGCTCCACCCAGGACTGACTGACCCAAGGCAAAATTGAGAAGTAGAAAAAATAGCTTCCAAGTCCCCAGGCTGTCCTTTCTATGACCTTTCCAGCCTCCCTCCCCATCTATGCCTCAGGCACTAGATTTCCTCAGGCTTTCTTTCTACAGCTTCCTATGAAAACCTGCTCTCCAGAAAGGAGCTTACAAAGTTATCCACAGGAAAGCGTAATTGACTGACAAGGCATGAATGGGACACCTCTCCCTGAGGTGGCAGAGTTTTAAAAGAGGCCAAGGAGCCTTCAGCTAAAGGTGTCAGTATAGTGGGGAGAAGGAGGCACCATAAAGTACTTTGAGAAGGATGGAGAAAGTACAGAGGGAAGCAAACAAAAGAGATCACAGGTGGGACACCATTAGCCCATGAAAGGCAGCCCCAGAGGCCCCCACTTCAAAACCAGCTCATTGCTTTAGGATTTCCACCCATTCCTGGTAAGGCCTCTGGAGTATTGTTTTAGGAGACTTGATGAGATAATTCTGCAATACTCGGTGGTGGCTGGGGACAGCTTGGGGGTGGCACTGACAGGCATGCACACAGCAGTCAGGTCCACTGGGCAGGCCCTTCATGTTTGGTGTCAGGGTGCTCTGCTAGAAGGGCTGGCTATTCCATCCCTGCAGGGCTCTGTGTGTGTTTCTGGCTGTGCCACCCAATGCCCAATGTGCACCCAATGCTTGTCCATCTGCACCCAGGCAGAGGGGCTCTGATGACCAGACAAGCCCAGGGCCTACACAGCATCTCCCTGAAAACATTTATTCTAAGCTATTTGATATCCTTTTCCTGTCCTCCCTGGTGAGAAGGGAGTAGGGAGTCAGGGCTAGCGCACGATGGAGATGATGAGGAATTAATAAGTAGAGGCAACGGGGGAAACGTACTGGGGGAGGAGAAGGCATGAAGATGCAAGCATTGCCATGGTCACAACTAAAGGAATTCACAGAGGCAACCAGGGGCCTACACAGAGCCAGAAAACAGAGCTCTTTTAGCAGGGCTAAGGGCACAGAGAGGTGAGGTTCGAATGGCATGAAATCAAAGAAGCTCCACATACAGAAAGGCACAAAGTGTCCATAAAAGATGTCTAACAAAAAATCTTTGCCCTTTTATGGTGTTAGAGATGAGCCCTCTCCCTCCTTACCCAGCTGTGTCCACATTACTGGGAGCCCAGACAGCAGCCTCCCTGCTCAGCTGCCTCAGCCCAGTCTCTCCAACTGCCCTAGACTGGCCCTCACCCAGGGAGAAAGCTGTGACTGTGTTATATTTATTCAATTTTTATTATATGACATATTACCTACCACCAGGTCCATCCCCGAGGGCTTTCTAGATTATTGGGCCTGCTAGAACTTTCACACTTATCTTTTAACATTAAAAAACGAGCCCTAATTGTCACAATCACAGCCCCCTGACCAGATCTCCAAAGAATATGGTTGTACTTACATAATAGGTACTTCATCTGTGTGTATTGATTTGAATCAAACTGAATAGCACATAATCAAAAGGATTCATGGAAAATAGGACTGTTGTTTTCTTTTGAAATCCAAAGTATACACATCTTTTTATTTCTTCCTTGACCAGACTTAGTCCCCCTCAGAGATTCCTGAAAATGAGTCAAGAAGTTTTCAGTAGATTTCCACTGGCTTTTACCTTTCAGATT
The DNA here is from genome assembly GCF_900497805.2 of Vombatus ursinus. Classification (NCBI taxonomy): domain Eukaryota; kingdom Metazoa; phylum Chordata; class Mammalia; order Diprotodontia; family Vombatidae; genus Vombatus; species Vombatus ursinus. Next base: position 4,630,887 of record NW_020954625.1, on the reverse strand, counting down.
TATGCTTTTACGACTAGGCTCCCTGCTCCCTACCTCTGCCTTCTGGGGAGCACAGTGCCAAAAGAATGATTGATGTTAAAGAATGCTAGACACTATTCCCCAAAACAGAGACACAGACAATTTAATCGGACAACTTAGGAAAGAGAAAGACTTTCTGTGTCCCATCTGGATTGGTCTATTGCATGATCTCTCTGCATGAGGGGCGGGGGGGCGGGGAGAAGGGTCATACTACTTCTAATCTAAGCATGTGGAGAGGCTGTGCCATGGCTGAAATGTCATGGCAACATGCTACAGCCAACCCTTCCATAGGCTAGATGGAAAGAACAGTAAATTGGGAGCCAGAAGCCTGGGTTCAGATTCTGCCTCCGCAACTTACAAGTGGTGTGGCTTTGGAGGAATTGCTTCACTTCTTGGGACTTTTGCCACCTTACCTCTAAAACGAGGAGACTGGGAATCTTGTTTAAGTACAGATGGGACCAGCAGGCCTCCAGTGTCTCTGCTGCCCATGAGAGGCTTTGATTCTAGGACTTGGTGATCTCTAAGACTTTCCAACTCTAACGTTCTTGGAGTAGCCTTGTGTCTTTTGCTTTGGCCCCAGAAAAAGACTCCTTATTTCTGCCTCCCTGCTTTCCCAGCTATTAAATTGTTATCTCATCACTGTATAATCACTTCATGCTTCAAATAGACGAGAGAAAGAATTGTGTCAAAATGGAACCAAAAGTATGGTGAGGGCTCATTTCATTAGGCAGCAATCAAAAGAATGTGAGTGTGAGGTAACAGACATGCCATCTTAGGATTATTTCCAGTAACGAGAAAATCGATGTAGTAATATGGTCCATTGAAAAGACACAGATGGAAGGGAGGACAGTACTCTTATATACACTCAATAAATGTTAGTGGCATATATGTATACACATTTGCATGTATGTATATATAATGTGTCTATATCTACATATAATATATATGATTATGTCTATTTTTTGTTTTTCAGTCATTTTTTCAGTCATGTCCAACTCTTTGTGACCTTATTTGGGGTTTTCTTGGCAAAGATCCTGGAGTGGTTTGCTATTTTCTTCTCCAGCTCATTTTACAGAAGAGGAAACTGAGGCAAACAAGGTTAAGTGACTTGCTCAGGCTCATATAGCTATTAAGTGTTTGAGGCCACAATTGATTGTGGGAAAATGAGTCTTTGAGACTCCAGACCCAGTGTTCTATCCACTGTACCACCTACCTGCCCTATTATTTATATGGATAGATAGATAGATAGATAGATAGATAGATAGATAGATAGATAGATAGACAGATGGGTGGATGGATAGATAGATGGATGGATAACTAGATAAGTAGATAGATAGATAGATAGATAGATAGATAGATAGATAGATGATAGATACATGGATGGATGGATGGATAGATGGATGAATAAGTAGAGAGAGAGAGATAGTAGCACCCAGTCAGAGGTGTGCTGCTAAATATTTAACAACCATCTCTCTGGGAACATGTACATATGATATACTTATAAGTTTAATCTGCATTATTTTCTCCATCTCTTTCTTCATTCTAGATGATGAACAAAACATTAAGTCAAGCCCTGATTTGTAGTGTTTGAGATGTCTGAGGTAAAGATATTCACAGAGAAAGTTGGCTCTCCTGATCTGATAGGAGCTAGTTCTGGCACACCCCCACATCTAGGATTCCTACCCACATGGGCTTCAAGCACTCTTTGGGATAGCACTGAATCAAAACATAGTTCATACGCCCCCAGTGATGTGTTCATTATTATCAATCAGTCAGAGGATACACATTAGGTACATGTTTGTAGTTATTTAGTATGAGGCAGTTAGGTGGCATAGTAGATAATAAGCCTGACTTAGAGTCAAAAAAACCAACTTAAATTCAGACTCTTCCTCCAGTATACTAGTTTTATAGCGCTGGGCAGGTTATATCATCTCCTTCAGTCTTAGTTTCCTCATCCAAAAAGTCGAGATAATAATAGCACCTACTTCCCAGGGTTGTAATGAGGCTCGAATGAGTTCATATATGTAAAGCACTCTGCAAAACTCAAAGCATTATATAAGTGGTGGCTATTATTATCTCAAAATAAGAGACGTTTAATCAAACATCATAGCCAATAAAGTAGCAAGAAAAGATCTTGACATGTACATATGAGGTATACTCTCCTAACATGCCACCATTGAGGCTAGGGCACACATAGAGAAGAAGGAAGGGAGGGAGGGAGGAAGGAAGGAAGGAAGGAAGGATAGAGAGAGGGAGGGGAGGAAGGAAGGGAGGGTGGGAGTGAGGGAGAAAGAAAGAAGAAAGGAAGGAACAAGGAAGAAAGGAAGAGAAGAAGGGAGGAAGGGTGGGAGCGAGGAAGGGAGGGAAAAAGGAAGCAAGTAAGCATTTATTAAGCACCTATTACATACCAGGCACCGTGTTAAGCGTTTTACAAATATTATCTCATTTGATCCTCACAACAACCTTGAGAGGAAGGTGCTGTTATATTACCTATCCCCATTTTCCACTTGAGGAAACTGAGGCTTAAGTGACTTGACCAGGGTCACCCAGCTAGGAAGTGTCTGAGTCCAGATTTGAACTCGGGTCTTCCTGACTCTAGGCCTAGTGCTCTATCCACTGTGTCCCCTAGCTTCCTCTAGAGAATATATGACCAGGAATGCATATGGAAGGAACATATGTGCCTAGGGAACATACATGAAGGTGCATAAACATGAATCTCTGTGATCAGGGCCCACACCTCAGGTAGCCGGAAGCTGTGCACACATGACTGGGAGCTCCCTTGGTAGTGCTAGTGATGACGTCATTATGACATCATCGTGTGGGTCTCCACTGGGGGCTGTTTCTCCTCTGTGTTGCATGACCATCTCTGCTCGCCTCCACATCTTCACCCTCTATTTTGTTCCCTCTGCTAGGTGGTTCCACCAGTCTCAGGCTCAGTGAGCTGCTTGCTGCTGCCCTCTGCTGGCCTTCAGTTCTTTTTTTTATTTTATTTTATTTATTTTATTGTTTTTTTAGGCAGTTGGAGTTAAATGACTTGCCCAGGGTCACACAGCTAGTGTCAAGAGTTTGGAGGCTGGATTTGAACTCAGGTCCTCCTGACTTCAGGGCCAGTGCTCTATCCACTGCGCCACCTAGCTGCCCCTGGCCTTCAGTTCTTAAAGACTGTCTGCTGCTTGCAGACATCTCCTGAGGAGCTGGGGCTCTAAGGTACCATCTCCAGGTAGAGCATGAAGAAAAGGCAGCAGAGTGTCCCACACCAAGATTGTCTGTTTTGTCTCACTGCCACTGCTTGGTGTTGATTAGAGGTCTGTGATCCTAGACAGATGTTTGACTTGAGGTCAGAAAATTACTTTTAACTTATGTCAAACAAGAGAGAGACAGAGAGACAGAAACAGAGAGAGAACCCAGAGGGCCCTGGTCTCATTGCACATAGTGGCAGCTGGCTGGTTAAACTGCAAACATACATCGTGCAGATCTATTGCTGTGTATAATCAAAGTAAACTTGTGAGAACACAGAGGAGGAAAACCTTCACCTAATTTGATAAATCGATCCTATAGGGATGACATCGCTATTTTTGAGCCTTTTTTCAAAGTAAATTTAAGCTTAATCTATTCAGTTTGAGCAAATCACAGTTTCTGTCAGCTGGAGGGCAGTGTCCAGTCCCACCTGCCCTGGCACCTCTCCCTCCACAATAGACCCAACGAGGCTCTCTCTGAGAGCCCTTCAGTAACCAGAGCCCACTTGCCCCCAGGCCCTCTTCCACCTCTAAAGAGTTTTCATCTTTAGGAAATTTTTCCTTGCATCAAGCCTAAATCTCCTTCTGTAACTTCACACCTTACTTCCTAGTTCTAACTCCTAGGGCCAAGAAGAACAAATCTAATTCCTCTTCCATGTGATAGCTCTTCAGATATGGAAGATGGCAGTAGAAGTCTTCTCTCCTTTGAGCCAATGTCCCTTTCAATGTCTTCCAACTGATCCTGATACAGAACATGAATGAGACTTACTTCTATCAGTCCTTTTGTGTAGAATGAGCTCAGTGGTTATAAGGTCTTGTTCATTCAAGCAAGAGTGACCAGTGTACAGAGGAATGGTCTGAAGTAGCATCTAGAGAACCACAGGGCAAAGGTTGGGTAAAAGAGTTAAGGTGATGGGACCAAAAGGGAGAAACAGAGAGGGGAGAGATAGAGAGAGGCCAACGGGACTTGGAAACTGGTTTGATTCACATCTCACTTCCAACTCTTACTAGCTGTATGACCTAAGCAAACCCATGGAAACTCTCAGAGCCTCAGTCTCTTTATCTTTCCTTAACTCCAAGCAGATATTGCTGCCTGAGTACTTAACCCTGTTTGTTGATAAAGACACTCTACTATTTGCCCCCTGGATAATGTGCTCCACCCAACAGGAGAAGCTCCTGGAAACTTGACAAGCTCTAGCAAGCTCTCAGAAAGCAGGCTGCCCTTGGCCCCCTGTAGGTAGCAGCAGATTGTGTTGTTAGTCTAGGGGAGGGTGTGGAGGGGAGTATATCCCTTTAGATCTTTGTGTTTTTGTGTGTTCCTTTGAGATTCCTACAGTTTTCCTTAGTATGTTCATTTTGTCTTACTTTGCTTGTCAGCAGTATTTATGAACCCTGACATCTGTCCATCTAGCTATCAGGCAAAAAGATCAGGAGTATGTCTGTTACCCTTGAGCCTTTCCAGTCCCACGTGAATAGATGCACCTTAGCTGGAGGGCACTAAAGGTGTCCCCAAGCTGACATGAAATGTGATAAATCCAACTGCCCACAAGAAGAAAAACTAGATTAGCTTATCCTCCCTCTCTTCCTCTCCTTTGACTGTGACAAGCTAGAAATCAACACACCAGTTCCCTAAAGACAAATTCACACTACTTCATTAAGTGCATCCTCCTCTCCTCCTCAGGCAGTTTAAACTCTAACTTGAAGCCCACCATCTGGGTAGAATCTGGCATCCAGACTCCCCCAGGCATCCCAGGTGGCAGGCTGGCAACCAAGAGCTCCACCTCCAGGGACGTTGGGGCATGGAGCTCTCCGTATTGTGCCTCCGACTTGAATTGAGTTTTACAAAACAAATTTATTTGTGAAAATGCATTTATAATTCCTTTCTTGTCTTTTTTTTAGTAGTCATTTTAGGAAGATCACAAATTAGGCAAATCAATCTTTGGTACAAATGACTGAAGAATTGATTGATTTTCTTTTTAAGTTTAATCATTAAAGCCCAAACCAATAACTAGGCCTCCCCAAAAAGCTTTTGTCAAATAATAAACATGCGAAAGATACTAAGAGGATTAGTTTGTTAATGATATAATGCATTTCCTCTATGAAGCACCACATAAACAAACTCTTGATGAGTTTTTTGTTAATAATTCTTATTTAGTTAGTATGACATACTCAGATCACTTTCATCACTGGAGTATGAACTTTTTGTGGATATTATTATTTCCCTATATGAATTTTGTTTGAAAACATCAATTTGTTTTCAGGACACAGAATTTCAGAGAATATGCTGATCTGAGCTGGAGAAAAAGATTGCTCACCAAGAGCCCTCTACAGTCAATGAAGTGACTGGCCCTGTTTAAAAAAAATCCGAATTTTAGTCTTTGTGAGACCACTCCTTTCATTTCTTCCTCAGTATTAAAGGGAGCAAGTATAATCTTGGCTAAATATTACAGATTGGCCCTTTCTTCTGGTTCCTGAGACCCAGGGATTTTTTTAAGGTTCTGAGGTTTTTGAGGGTGGGATAGTTTGGGGTCAAAACAAAACTCAACAATATCCTTTTTAAAATGAGTAGGAGAAAATAGTGAGAGAAAAGGAATGGAAGAGAGAAGAAAAAGAGGAAGAAAGAAAAGAAGGAAAGACAATTTGGGCTGTCTGGACTATTGTAATAGCCTCCTAAATGATTTTCTTCCCTCCAGACTCTTCCAGTCTCCTCTCCATTATCTTTTCTTAATATTCAATCTTATTTTATTTCTCTATCTGCATTCTCTCCCATCCATTCCACTCGCTAGTTAAGAAAGCAAGAAAAACAAAATCCTTGCTACGAACATGAAGAGTGAGGCTAAACAAATTCCCTCACTGGCCATACATACACACACATGTGCATGTGTGTATGTGTGTATGTATACATATATCTCAACCTGTACTCTGAGTCCATTACTTCTCTATAAGATGGTGGGTAGTATGTTATGGCATGTGGATGCTATGAAATACTATTGTGCTGTAAGAAATGAACCAAGGGGACCACTTGAGAGAAACCTGGGAAGACTTGTATGAAATGATGCAAAGTGAATGGTAATAGCAATATTGTATGATGATCATCTTTAAAAGAGTTAGGAAATCTGATCAACGAAATGACCAACCACAGTTCCAGAGGACTCAGGATAAAACATGCTATCCATCCATGAGTTCAAATTCTGGCTCAGCTACTTACAAGCTGGGTGACTTTGGGCAAGGTGAACCCCTCTGGACCTATTTCCTCATCTACTAAATGAAGGAGTCAGACTAGCTAGTCTCTAAGGGTCCTTCCATCAGTCAGTCAATAAACATTTATTAAGCACCTACTATGTGCCAGGCACTGTGCTAAGCATCTTGCTCTGGATCTATGATCTCATCAACTTAGTGGAAGGTCCCAGGAATTTCTCTGGGGGAATAAATATTTGGTTATGCTGTGGCCAACATATTGCATGGCAAACTTAGCTGGGATGATAGAAAGTAGTTATTGAATCCTTATGAATAGACAAACATGAGGGATTACTTCCATTTTAAACAAAGTCAATGAAAAATCAAGATCCGAGAACTTAGTCTCATATCATCATTAATAATAACAATGATGATTAGTTGTGTCTGACTCTGTGACCCCATTTGGGGCTTTCTTGGCAGGGAGACTGGAGTGGTTTGCCATTTCCTTCTCCAGTTCCTCTTACAGATGAGGAAACTGAGGCAAACAAGGTTAAGTGACTTGGCCAGAGTCACACAGCTAGTAAGCGTCTGAGGCCAGATTTGAACTCAAGTCCTCCTGAATCCAGACCCAGCACTCTATCCACTGAGCCATCTAGCTGCCTACTTGTTTATGTAGCACTTTAAGATATGCAATGTTTCTTACATGTCAACTCATTTGATCCTCACATATACTCTGGGAGGTAGGTGCTATTATTTCCCCATTTTGCAGATGAGGACACAGAGGCAGATGAAGGTATGACTTAGGTCACAGGATGATTTCTCTGCATAAAACTATGAGACATCAGGGTGACAAGGCAACCAAAGGACCTAATACATCCTGAGGCTTCCTTCACAGAGCCACGAGGCTTCCTTCACAGAGCCACGAGGCTTCCTTCACAGAGCCACGAGGCTTCCTTCACAGAGCCACGAGGCTTCCTTCACAGAGCCATGGTGCTTCAGAGGAGGGAAGTGGTGGTCCTGCTGCCTGCTACATTAGCCAACCCATATCCCGAGTAGTGTCTTTATTTCTGGCTTCCAGATTTTAGGGATAGTATTGGTGAGCTTGGGCGCATCCAGAGGATGGCCTGGGATGGCCAAGGGCTCAGGGTCATGTTGTTTACAAATCTCCCCGAGGGAAAAGAGAACTTGGTATAGCCCATCAGTCAACATGCATTTTTAGTACTTACTAGGTACCAGGGGCTGTGCTAAGTGCAGGGAATATGAATACATGGGGCAGGGGAGAATGAAAGTCCTGATCCTCAAGAAGAAGTTTAGATTCTAATGGAGGAGAGGGGAGATGGGGAGTCATGGTAGAGAGCATCCTGTAGAGATGTGTCAGCAGAACAGCCTGGAGAGGCACCGAGACACAGTCAGCCTGGGCATCCTTCCTCAAATGGAGATTCTAGGGGCAGCTAGTGGTGCAGTGGATAGAGCACCAGCCCTGGAGTCAGGAAGACCTGAGTTCAAATCCAGTCCTAGACACTTGACATTTACTAGCTGGGTGACCCTAGACAATCACTTAACCCCATTACCTAGCAAAAACAAAAAACTAAAAACAAAAAAAAAAACTGGGGCAGCTAGGTGGTGCAATGGATAGAGCTCTGGCCTTGGAGCCAGGAGGACCTGAGTTCAAATCCGGTCCCAGACCCTTGACACTTACTAGTTGTGTGACCCTGGGCAAGTCACTTAACCACTGTTTGCCTCAGTTTCCTCAACTGCAAAATAGAGAAGAGCACCTACTTTCCATTTATGAGGATCAAATGACTTAACATGTAAATTACTTTGCAAACCTGCAAGTGTTATATAAATGCTAGCTATTGTCGTTGTTAATAATGATGATCTGAGACTATTTAGGTTCTTGGATCTTGATTTTTTTAATTGATTTTAGGGGCTTTTTAATTTGCCTATTTTTTTGTTTTGAGGGGCAGGGTCCTCACCAAGTGATGATTACTCTCTTTAATTTAGAAAAGTATTTTGTCTTGGTAATATTTCCTTTCGGTACCCAATATCATCACTATTGCACTGTGCAGTGGTGAAAATGGTACTAACTCCTCTGGGTCTTGGTTTCTTCCTCTAAAAAATGAAGGGGGGGTTGACTTATTTTTAAGATGCCTTCCAGCTTGAAACCTTTGAGCTTTTGAGTAATGCATTGTCACTAATACTGTAGGGTGAATTTCTTTATAAGTTTCTCTCGAGCTCAGTATGTCCAAAACAAAACCCATTATCTTTCCCCACAAATCCATCCTTCTTCTGAACTTGCCAATTACCATCGAGGTCCTCACCATCTTTCTAGTCACCCAGGTTTGCAGCCTCAACATCTCCCTCGACTTCTTTCTCTCACTCATCCCACATATCCGTTCGGCTGCCCAATCTTGTCCTTTCCACATTCACAACATTGCTCACCTACTCCCCTCCTCTCATAGCTGCTTTACCCTAGTTCAGCCTGGACCATTGCAACAGCCTCCTACTTGGCCTCTTGGCCTCAAGTCTCTCCTTGCCTCAATCTATCCTCCTCAGAGCTGTCAAAGTGATTTTCCTGAAATGTAGGTTTCACCATGTCCTCTGCCTACCCACTAAACTCCACTGGTTCCCTATTATGTGTAGGATCAAAGGTAAATTCCTCTGTTTGGCCTCCCACTCTTTACAAATGGCCCTTCCTGTATTTCCAGTGTTTTAACAGATGGCTCCCTTTCATGCTTTTTCTGCAGTCCAGCCATTCTGGCCCCTTTTCTCTTCCTTACACCAAAGGCTCCGTCTCTCACCTCTGAGCTTTTCCAATGGCTGTTTCCCATGCCTGCAATGCTCTCCCCCATCACCTCTACCTCTTCATTTCTCTGACCCTCTTGGAGACTCAGTTCAAGCACCACCTCCTCCAGGAGGCCTTTGTAGACAGTCCTCCAAGATGACCTTCAATATACTCTGGACTCATCTTGTACATACCTTTATGTGTATATATATATATGTTGTTTCCCCTATTAAAACATAAATTCCTGGAAGGTGGGGACTATTTTGTCCTTTTCTGTGTTTCTAGAGCTTACTAAAAACTTGGTAAGGAGGTAATAAATGCTTGTTAATTAACTGACAAAAGGAATCTGGGATGGGGCTCAGGGAAAAGCAGTAGGTAGCCCTGGTTCCAGAAGCAACATCTGATGGCAAAGTTTATCAGGAGCCTGAGAAGCATGTTGTGGAGTTAGGGGATAGATTTTATGTAAAGCATTTGCCTACGCCAAATTAACTTCCAAATACAGCCTCGATGATGGACAGAGATGCCCCCTTGCTTATAAGATCCAGCATCTCCCAGTAGGATGGTCTGTGGGGCTGTCCGGGCAGAGCAGGCTTGGATGTCCACAAACTCTGGCATGGATTTCAGGTGGCCTTCCCAACCTTTCAGAGCTCACAAGGTCACAGTCCGGTCCATCTCCAATCCTCTTTGACAGAAGGTTTTCTCTCTTTCTCCACCCAGAGGCTTACAATAGCAGTTTTCTAGACCACAGCCAGGCGGAGGAGGGGAAAGGAAAAGGAGGAAGGAAAAAGAAGAGAGGGAGAGAGAGAAGGAGAGAAAGAAAGGGAAGAGAAAGAAAGAGAGGCACAGAGAAGAGAGAGGGAGAGGGACAGAGGAGGGAGAAAGAGAAAGAGAAGGGGAGAGACAGAGGAGAGGAGTGTAGGAGGAAGAAAGAAGGAGAAATAGAGGGGAGAGAGAGGAGGGAGAAATAGAGAAAAAGTGGGGGAAGAAAGAAAAGAAATAGTGGGAGGAAGGGAGAGAGGAGGGAAAAGTGAGAGAAGAGAGAGTGGGGGGGGAGAAATGGGGGGGAGACAGAGGAGGGAGAAAGAGAGAGAGAAAAAGGGGAACAAAGAAAGAAGTCAATCAAAAATCCGTTCTCGTCCACTCTGGCTAGTGGCCTGGAAGCAACAGTAGATTGCCCGCACCTTCCCCGAAGTGATAAACCAGCGGAGCCCTCCATCCACCCGACATGGTCAGACACCTCCAGAAGCAGGCAGCCCGGCGCTCCCTCATTGGCCAGTCCTCCCCCGAGCTCCACCCCGCCCCAGCTCCAGCTCGGTCTTTGTTCGGCTATCTCCTGCCAGCCGGAGAACAGTCCTCAGGTTCTGACGTTCCTGGAGGGCTGCCTTGCCCCTCACTCTCGCTGATCTTGTGTCCTGTACTTTTCAGCTGAGATATTAGAACTGGCCGGAAATGCTGCGCGGGACAATAAAAAGGCTCGGATCGCTCCCAGACACATCCTCCTGGCAGTTGCTAATGATGAGGAGCTAAACCAGGTAGGTCTGCAGCACGAAAACACTCAAGAGAGCCGCGGCTGCGCTTAACCAAGGGATTCTGCGCATCATTTGTAGTCTGCAAATCCACCAGTTACATATTTAGATTGAAAACCGAGACAGTAACAGAGTAACCCCCCCCCCCAGCCTTCCTGATGTAGACAAAAACAACACCCTTTGGCACTCCTCCCCCTAATTCCCCTCTATTCATGGCACCAGCACCCCCCCACCCAGCCACCCAGCTCCAGTTGTTTCACCATTCTGTGGATTTATTCCGTGCCCCATTTGGTGCCATTTTTCTTCATGCACAACTCACCCCTGGTGACATGCCACAGCCAGCAGAAATCCACCATGCTTCTCTCCATCACCTTCTGGTGACCTGCAGTTTTGATTCATAGGAATAATATGCTAATAATGTCAGAATTATTGTTTTACTGTTTCCCATAAATACTTTCTTTAGTTACAAATAGAACATTTTGGCTTGAAATGTTTATATGTTTCTGAGATGCCCTGCATGTGTTTCTATAGTTTCTTTGCCCTGATCATTTCAAGGCAATTCATTTTTATAACAGCCAACATTTATATAGTGTTTGAAGGTCTGCAAACCATTTTACATATAGAATCACAGAATATGAATGTTGGAAGGGTCCCCAGGGGTTGTCTATTCCAAATCCACACGTGAAAAGAATCCCCACTACAAAAAAAGTGCTCATCTGGCTTATGCTTGATGATCTCCAAGGAGGGGATGCTGGGGGACACCTCCAAGTGTCAGGGAGCCCTTGACATCTCTCCTGTCCACCCTCAGTCTTTTCTTCTGCAGGCCAAACACGCCCAATTCCTCATGTGTCATAGACTGCAGGTCTTCCGCCATCTTGGTGGTCCATCTCTGGACACTCAGCTTATCAATTAAACCGTAGCATCCAGAACTGAACACAGTACCCTAGATGAGGTCTGATGAATACAGAAGACAGTGGGATAGTCACCTCCCTATTCCTGGAAGTCTGAACCTCTCTAGCCCAAGATAACCTTTGCTTTTTTTGTCTATCCCATCAAGCTGCTTGCTCACCTTAAGCTTATAGTCCTCTAAAACCCCCAACATCTTTTTCAGAACATCTACTGTCTATCCACACCTCCTCAGTCTTATACTTGTGAAGTTAATTTTTATACCCAAGTGCAAAAGTTTACATGTATCTCTATTAAATTTCATCTTATTTGATTCCTAATTCTCTAACCCTTTAAATCCTAACTCTGTCATCCATTGTATTAGCTATCCCTCCAAATTTCGTGTCATCTGCTAATCTGATGAACAAGCCATCTGTGCCTTTATCCAAGTCATGATAAAAGTGTTAAATAGCACAAAACCAGCACAGATCTCCGGGGCACTCCACTGGAGACATCCTGCCATGCTGACTGAACCATGAACAACTACTCTCTGAGTCTGGCCATCCAACCAGTTCCAAATCCCTATCGCTCCATCTTCTCTACAAGGATACTGTAGCACCCCACTATACTGGGGGTTACTCTCCCAGCTTCCACTGACATTGGCAGGCCGGGAGCCCCAGAGGATGGCTAACTACTTCTCCCCTCGAGGTTTTAGGGGTAACCCTGATGGGCTGGATTCAAAACTAGCTTGCTGTTTTATGCAGTGGAACCCTAGCTCTATTAAAGCAGTTCATGAGCCCCCATAGAGTATGCTCCCCACTGATGATCAAAATTAGCCAACCAGAGTTAATTAACTTTAACAAGAATCATTGTATAATGAAAACAAATTAGTACAAAATCAGTCCCCCTCCCCCAAGAGTCTAGGACATATTCTCCTTTTTTATGTCTGTGTATGTATATTCAGATGTGTATATATACAGTGTCCCAAAAGTCTTAGTACAGTTTTAAGCTTTAATAGTTTGGACACATATAGATTCTATATGTGTGTATGTATGTATCTCCATATCCGTGTCTATAACTAGGATGTACAGATATAGATAGTATATATGTATATATAGAGATAGATATACAGACACATACATACACCTACAGAATTCCTGAAGAGAGTGATCTCGAATTTAAAAAGTGCAGGTAGCAAAAGGGTACCTCATCGCTCCTTTCCTCCCTTTGGGGAGCTCTCATGAAGGTCTCCTTGGTGGGTACTGCTTTCTGCTGGACTCTGAGGGTCAGGGCCTCGGGAGAATCTTGAAGCTGCTTTCATTCACTGTGTCTCAGCTCATGCCATCAGCAACTTCTATTCCAGTAACATGGCCACCAATGCCAATGGGGAGGCCAGACCTTCTAGTCTTTCAGAGCTCAAGGTCTGGCTCCTTCCTTCTCCTCCTTCCCACCCCCCACTAAAAATGATTCCCTCTCTGAGGCTTGGCTAGAGCTGCTCCTCCACTAGGCTGGCCTGCTATTGGATTGTGGGATTCCACACTAGCCCACTCTGCCCTCCTCACACCCCACAGGGGTGACTCATTCTCTTGCCCCAGTCACAAGCTCTTCCCTTACAGCATCCTCTGCTTTCATTCGATGACCCTTAGAAGTCCTCCACTTCTCCCAAAATGATGAAAGACTCAGTTTGTCCATAGTTTACACCTTTGATTGATAGAGTTGGCTAAGAATTACTCACATCTGATTTAGATCTTTGGTTGATTGATTCCTTAACTCAATCACAGCTGATATTAAGTGGAGATGAAGCGTGTGGCACCTGCTTCTTATACTAGCATGAAGTGATTTATCAAAAGCGTTAGTAAAATCTAAGTGTCCACAACATTCCCATCCTCTGCCAGTTTAATCATTCCATCGAGAAAGGACATCAGTTTACTCTGGCATGACCTGATCTTGATGAAGACAAGTTTGCCGCCCTCTGGTCCTCACAACAAACCTGTGAGATGGTGTTTAATGGGATGGTGTTTAAAAGTCTTTAAGCCATCCACCTCACCTGTGAACCTCTTTTTTAATACAATTTTTTGGCCCAGAATTATTATTTCATTGGCAAAGGGAACTCCCAGTGGGGGAATTCCCTCAGTGACTGTAGTGTAACCTATCTTTAGTAGTTGCCTAGAGCACTGAGGAGTTGACTTACTTGGGGTCGCACACACAGCCAGCAGGTAGCAGAGGCAGAACAGGAATCCAGGTGTGCTTTACCTGAGCTCAGCTCTCTATCCATTGGGTCGTGATGGCTCTCCTGTCACACTCTTCATAGAAGGTATCAATCAATCAGTAAACATTTATTAAGTACCTCCTATGTGTCAGGCACTGTGCTAAGTGCCCTGGGTACTGCCCTCAAGGAGCTCCTCTGGAATTCTTTAGCCCTCCACAGCTCTTAAGGTTCCATCCCCCTGTCCTGCTCCTTTACCTCTGTTTTACATTCTCGCCATGGGCACAGAATGTCTTGGTAACTAAGAAAGCATAGTAACGGTTCAGGGAGTATAAAGACATTTAAATTATGTATGTTGTCATCTCTTTAGAAAGACAGAGTAGAGGAGTAGAGCATAAGAAACCTCCTAATGAAAGATTCTGAATTGGGAAAGTCTGCCATGCTCTCTCCTGCGCTTTCTCCCTTCAGCTGCTAAAAGGAGTGACCATCGCCAGTGGGGGAGTCCTGCCTAGGATTCATCCAGAGCTGTTGGCCAAAAAGCGAGGGGCCAAAGGCAAGTCTGAAACAATCCTTTCCCCTCCCCCAGAGAAGAGAGGCAGGAAATCGACTTCGAGCAAGAAGGGTGGGAAGAAAGCCAAAGCCGCCAAGCCAAGGACATCCAAAAAGGTAAACTGAGAGCACATATGTGGGAGAGCCTGGGCAAAGAGGAAAGGTTGAAAGGTGGAGTCCTGGCCAGCTTTCTTAAAAAGCTAATGTATCTTAGCACCTTGAAGTTGGAGAAAGTTAACAAGGATTTGAATCAAGAAATGTATCAACCTTTAGGTATTGAGAAAGAACGGGACTTAAACCATTAAAACAGCCCTAATTCATAGGTTCTAAAGCTGGAAGGGACTTTAGACATAATCTAGTTCAATTTTCACTTTACAAATGGGGAAACTGAGGCCCAGAGAAGCAAAAGGACGGGCCCAAGGTCACGTGTAAGTGCCAAAACCAAGACTGAAACCTAGGCCTTCTGACTCCAAACCCAGTATGAATTCCCCTCCGCCATGCTGTCCCCAACTCCTGTGAGACAGAAACATACATGACTGCCTGCCCCAGCCCCTGTTGTTTGCCCCTATGCATAGGAGGAAAAGTACTCAAATGATCTCAAAGGTCTTCCCACCTCCAGAGGCTACAATCCTATGACCATGGCCACCTGACAACCATTACGGTGATCTGCAATGGAAGAGGAAAAAGTCCATGGGGAGGTGGAATGGGAGGGATCCATGCATCTCCGACGAACTGCTTCCATAAGGCCCCTCTACCCTTCTCTCCTCCCTCTCTCGGCCTCCTTTGACTCAATCCAAAATGGACAGATCACAAGGCCCGACCCCTTTTTATCCAAACTAGTGACATGAATGGCATGACTACACAATGACCATTGGGCTGGTTTCCCATCTCTCTGTCCATCTGATTTCTGTCAACAGTCCAAAGCAAAGGACGGTGACAAAGAAGGCGCCTCAAACTCGACATCAGAAGATGGCCCTGGGGATGGATTCACCATCCTTTCTTCCAAGAGCCTTGTTCTGGGGCAGAAGGTAATAAAAACAATCCTAGTGTGAGATTGTAAAAACAACAACCTGTTATTCATCAGCAGGTAGGTCTTTCCCACCTCATACGACGTCAGTGCAACTGAGCGGGGCTAGGCTGGGACTGTGCGTTTTTAGAAATGAAGACTATGGCGATCTCTGTCTTGTAAAAGCTAAAATGGTGTTTGGTTTCAAAGACTGGCACACACATTGGTCAGCCTATGAGCGAAAGTAAAATGTGTTATCAGGCAGGTAAATAAATCAGTCAGAAGCATGGCTTTCCTAAGAAACCTCCAGACACCTCTATTTCTGTGCCCATACACACATAAAAAATGGTCTGCTACAGGTTAGCCTTACACTACTTGAGGTAATTAGTTTTTTTTTTTAAGAAAAGAAAGAAAATAGAAATATGTTTTATTAAATATCCCTTGTGTTAGAAATTAATTATTCAATAGGAATTCAGTCTGCTCTCCTCTGGTCTTTGAAAAGAAAACAAATACATTTTAATCATCTTGGGGAACATAAAAGCTGCACAGCCAAATATGCAAATTCATATCTACAAATGTAAACTGAGAGGGCAGTTTATCTAGCCGGTCAACTGGGGCATGAAATAAGATGCATTCAGAAACTCGCCATTAATCACTCCTTCGGTAGCAGGCTCTCAGTATGTGAAAGCTGAAAAGGATTTAGACAGGCGAGGACTATGGGGATCTGCCAGTCCAACCCGCTCATCTATAGATGAGGAGAGAGGTTTCCAGAGACTCACTTGTCAGAGGTGACCCAGCTAATGAGTGGCAGGGCTGGGAGGAGGCCCCCCAGGACCACCACCACAGGAAGCCTCCGAGTCCTTCCTGGCAATAGAATCCCCATTCAAGGCAGGGGGATACTGCATCCTAAATGCCCTGAGGGCTTATGCCTAACAACAGCTTCTTTCTCCATTGTCGTTGGAAATGAGGGCAAGAGTTATTCTCCCTATTTCAGAGACGTGGAGAGGGAAAGTAGGGAAGGGGAAGAGAGACCGCATGGAATCTGCAAGGCTGGTGGGAAGCTCTTTTGCTCTCTCCTTCAGTAGGAATTAGGCCACCCTAATAGGAGCTCCCATTTCTCTAATGTGTTGGGGCTTACCAAGTATTTTCCTATGATCACCGTGAGGCAGGAGGGACATTATTAATACATTTTGCAAGTAGTAGTAGTAGTAGTAGTAGTAGTAGTAGTAGTAGTAGTAGTAG